>NC_046156.1:73856386-73983886 GCF_011064425.1 Rattus rattus | reverse complement strand
CTGCCTTTCTTGATTCAATAATTCCAGTCTAAAATAGGCAACATTATGCAGCGTAGTGGCCCAGTCACAACAATGCGTGTGCTTATCACTGGCTGTGG
Source organism: Rattus rattus (assembly GCF_011064425.1). Classification (NCBI taxonomy): domain Eukaryota; kingdom Metazoa; phylum Chordata; class Mammalia; order Rodentia; family Muridae; genus Rattus; species Rattus rattus. Next base: position 73,983,788 of record NC_046156.1, on the reverse strand, counting down.
GAAGGAAGACACCTAAGGGGTTAACCGTAATATTTTGCAAATTGAGGCAAGAAGAGAACAAACCCATTAGCATGACAAAAGCTAGCCGGAGGGGCTTTTTCCACTCCACTGTTTGGTACTGAGAGCCCAGTGTTACCAAGGAAGGAGGCAGGAGAAGAAAACCTTAGTGTGTACGCATTCTTGAAATACATCGCATTGCATTGTGTCCGTTTTACTAATGAAAAAGCCCATAGTTACAGACATGGATAACAGGGTCCTTTCCAGTAAGGAAAGCTAAATCAGATACCCTCTCAAAAGCATTGTGGAAGATCATAGCAAAGCAAGGATTCCTCTAAACAATCTTAAAGATGACCCGAGAATGGCAGGGCTATTCTAGAGGTGGGCTTGGGGGGGGAGGGCGGGGGGGGGGTAAGCAATGGCTGTCCAATAGAGCTAGCCCCAGATGGATGCAATTAATTTAATCCAATTTTAGCAGATTTTATTCATTCGGAAAATGTGTCTAGCTCACAGTTGCTAGATGTAATTAGCAGGCGTTTCATTTTTAAGTAATACCTAGACTTATTTACACATGCCTTCATAGTAAGTGTCTAATTTGAACCTATAATTATATTTGGTAAATGAAAATGTTGGAGGATATATAAAAGTCTCTTTCACTAACTTCTTTAAAATATTATTTCTTGGTGGAGTGTATAAACATTTTAGGTTCTTGTTTATTTATTTGTAGTTTCGGATTGAAATGCAAGTGCTTTACCCCTGAGTTACCTCTCTAGCTGTACTAATCTATTGTTCAATATTTTCCTTATTATGAATAATGAACCAATATAAATGTTTATATGATTGTGAATTCATTAGGTTTGATGCCTCAGTGAGTATGTTTGCTCAAATAAATCACGGTGTATTTTGTTACTAAGTTAAAATACAAAAGGGTAAGCTTATTTCAGATAATATAACATTTCAACATTAACACGTAGAGCTCTAAGAGATGTGGGAAAAGATATTTTTTAGTATTTCCTAAGGAGATTCATGCTTTTATTAAACATAGAGTAGCAAAAGATCAAAGAAGATCACCTAAATCTGAATATATTTAGTATATGATGTCCAAAGGTGATGATAAGATTATTTATGAATTGGTAGGCAAATTCAGTTTTCAGGAACTTAATTTTATGCTAGGAATCAAGTGATGCCATGACCTTTCCGCCGTTTGCAGATCACTACTTAGACATTTTCTGTTGACTGACGGGCAAACGCTTATGAGTCTTCCATTGTACACGAGTTTTTTTGTGTGAGGAACAAGGCTGCCATTTTGGGTCACCCGAGAAAGCCGGTAGCATAAGGAAATAGAACACATAGGACATTCAGGCAGGCAGCCTATAAAGTCGTTCTAAGCCATAGCTTGGAGAAGAGCCGGAGAAGGATGAGAACACCCGGGATTGCCAGCTACTGCTGACGTTTCACCGTTATTGCTACTTTTCGAGTTGCTATGAATCTGGCACCTCCTACCAATATAAATGTTTAAAATGCGTTCCGGAGCAGAAGTGAAATACTTTCTGATATTTCATGTTGTAGTTTTTCAATTGTAGTATGGCAGACTGAGAAATGATTGTAAACCCAAACCCTTCGGAATATGAACATGACACCCTTGTTTCCCGGCTTCTTTTAAAAGATGGGGAGGAAGACGCCGGCACTTTGGGATCATTCATTCGGGATTAATAGATCATTTGCGTGCACACAGCACCGTGTGGGATTCTGTGTCTTTTCTTTTTTTTAACTGTGAAACTGATATTTAGCTACCAAATAGTTTCTCAACTATCAGAGTTTTCAGACATGCTGTAGGCATCTAACGCCACCTCTTTTCTACTGTGCGGTCACATTTGCTGATCCGAAGAGCCCTCGGCTGCCCACCTAAATGGGGGCTGATAGTCCCCAGCGCTGCCTCCTTCCAGGGTCAGAAAGACCTGGGGGGCACCCAGGGAATGCAGGCTGGACCACACAACCTCTGGGGACACCCAGGGACTGCAGGCTAGACCACACAATCCCTGGGGACACCCAGGGACTCCAGGCTAGACCACACAATCCCTGAGCCCTTTCCCCAGCCTTTCCATTCACCCAGAGGGAGCGGAGCTCCTATCGACTGCTTCCTCTGAGTTCAGGAAGCAGCAGCTACCGGTTTAGGAAGCATCCATCTCCTCTGATTTTTCTTTCAGCTGAATTTAGCACACCTACGTTTTCAATCCTGACTCCCTTTCTGAGGAGAACTATAGATCCGTAGTTTAAACCATGGATCCCTACTAAGGAATGGGACTGACCTTTAGCTTTGCTCCTCTTACAGCACGGCGAACTAAGTCTTCGAGCGATGGACAGATTAACCCACCGCTATCAAAATCCTTGGTAAGTACATGTAAAGGTATTTTCCTTTAGTTAAGGGGTTTCCTTCCTAACTTAGGGACAGCTTCTTTTCTAGTTTATTTTCATTGCTTCATATAGCTTTGTGTGGGAGGTAAAAAAATCACAAATTTTTATTTCTAATGAACACAGTAAGTTTTACCTTCTGCCAGTGTAATTAGGGAAAAAAGACAGCAAAAGAACATGGTAAAGTCAGTGCTAGACTACCATGGGGAAAGAAACTACAGCAGCAGCTGGGAAGGGTAGACACCAATGAGCAGATTAGTTTTAACTTTGTAAGTGGGTTTTCTGTAGAGAAACAAATATATATATATATATATATATATATATATATATATTGAGAGAGAGAGAGAGAGAGAGAGAGAGAGAGAGAGAGGAGAGTGTGTTAAGACTTCATTGCATGCTGTTGGCCTAGAAACCTCAATAATAGGTAGTCTTGGTTAATAAACATAATCTTACTGAAGTCACATAATGGCTTGAATTCATGTTGTCCTAAGGTAGCCGCTAACAAACATTAAACATGTGTAGCCCTAGGTGTGTTAAATTACTGGGAAGAGAAAATACTGGGCTCTAATGCGATGGAATACAATCCAGATGCCCAGAGGGGAAAGTCAGACAGCACTAAAGGCATGATAGTGTAGGAGGTGGGGGTAGGACAGGGGGTGCTGCTTTTCTCCAGTTTTCATTCTTGAAAGATACAGTATTAGTATGTACAAAACTATTGGATTTGGCCTCTTCTACTAACATAAAATAGATCACATAGGAAGAGACCTCAAGCCCCTTGGGAGCCGAAAAGACTTCCTGCTCTTGTAGAGGACATGGGTTTGGTTCCCAGTACCTGCATGGCGACTCATGATCATCCATTAACTCCAGTTCCAGAAGATCTGATGACCTCCTCTGAACTCCATGGGCACCGAGCACACACATGGCACACATACATGCAGGCAAAACACTCACATACATAAAATAGAATCAAGCAGATACTTTTAAAAGTTTGTCAGGCACTGTCCAGAAGCTCTCCCTGGGCAATATCTGTGACTTGTTCATGACAGCCACTGCTCCTATGAACAGCCACATAGAAAGAGTTACACTGCATTGCATGAAAAGCATGCATTCTGTGTGAAAGATTCCAGCCCCTTCATTTGAAGAACATTGCTTACATCTCCCGTAAATACTCCATCAGCTTTTCCTCAGCAGAGAAAGCCACCAGAGAGAGGCTGTTGGAAATTAAGAACACCTTTAACAACCGTTGGCGGTAAAGCGTGAATGTGCTACTCTTTAAATATAAATACCTTCTTGGAAAGTATCTGAGAAACACTGAAGCTGTGAACACTTTTCCTAGAGAGAAAAGGTTACCTTTATTTCTAGGGACCATTTTATACCTTGTACCAAGTCATAAGGATGCAAAATATCTTATGGAAAAAAAATCCTTGTACTTAGGGGATTGTGAATTAAGTTTGGAATCTGAGCATACGTTTAAGAAGGAAAAATACCCAAATCAGTTTGCCTGTGTGAATGATGGCTTGGTCAGTTCTCTGTTTCTGTGACAAACATCTGAGAGATAATCAACTTACTGAGAGAAAAGACTCTTCTGGCTCTGAGCTCTGAAGGTTCTAGTACATGATCAGTTAGCTTTGCTCCCTTTAGGCCAAGCTGTACATCATGGTAAAAATCTCACAGTAGAGCAAAGCCATTTACCCCATGAGAGACACAAGAAAGAACTAGGGCTCCAAGGTTCAGTTGGGCATATTCCCAATGACCAGAGTTCTGAAGTATTATTTCTTCTTTTCTCTTCCTCCTTCTCCCCACCTCTTCTTCTCTTTCTTCCTCCTCCTCTTCCCTCTCTTCCGCTCCCCCCTTCTCCTCCCTTTTAGGAATCCTAGAGACCAAGTTCAGGGGCTTAACCATGACCATACTTTATACCACTGAGTGATATATACTCTCAACTCCTTAGAAGCTCTGCCACTCCACAGACCGGGACCAAACCTTTAACATATGGGTCTTAGGGGCCCATTCATTTCAAACCATAACAAATATGAATTAATAAGTAGGACCATAACCAGAAAATTGCAGTTAGAGAAGGTGAAATTTCATTGAATGTTGGTAGTTTGTACATTCTTCTATGGCCTCTGGTGGAGGCCCTAATTCTAACAAATCAGACACAGGCCTTGGAGGATGCTTATGTCTTGTGACTCTAAGCCTGTACTGTTTAGAAACCTTTCTGCCTCACTCTTGAGTTGTCAAGATAGTTTGGCTAGGGTACTAAACTCCAATGGTGCAGATGTCCAACTCCCATGGTTTTGGTTGTATTGAGGGTCTCTCTCTTTTCTGGGCTTGTTAGTATTCAGTCTCCCAACCGCTTTCCGTGCTCTGTTGTTCTCAGACAGCAGCAGTGCTTCTCCAGTTGAAAGTCTGGCTGGTTTACAATAGCAAACAAGCCAGGATTGATGTTCACAACTATATACAACTGTAAAACAATTATATGGCTTTTTAAAAAACATGCAACATTCATGCCTTTCTTGGCATATGTGTATATGTGTAGTACTGGGGAACTAATATACTTTTTAGTTTTCTTAAAACACTTTTATAACCTTAATTTTTATTTTATGTATATGGGTGTTTTTCATGTTTATCTGTACACCATGTGTATGCCTGGCACCTGATGAGGCCAGAACTCTGCATCGATACAGAACGGGAGTAACTGAAAACTGTGATCTGCTATCTAGGTGCTGAGAATTGAACCTGGGCCCTCTTGAAAAGAAGCCAGTGCTCTTAACCACTGAGCCATCTCCCCTGTCCTAGGCCATACTAGTTTAAGGTCAGCTTGAGCTATCTAGCAAGTACCAAGTCAACAAAGACTGTCTAGCAAGACACTGTTTTTTAAAGAAGCCAAGTAGGGTAGGGAGGAGGAGAAAAAGTTCCCATCCTGGGGCCAGGCATGGCTGTACATATCTGAGATAGCAGCATCTAAGAAGTGGAAGGAGGATCAAGAGGTCAAGGTCACTCTTGGTTACATAGTTTGAGGCCAGTTTGGGCTATAGGACAGGCTCTCTCAAAAACCATTGTATCCTTCTCTGTTTCATGCAGTTTGTGATACAACAGCTCACAACAAATCATAACCTGCTAAGGCTTGAAGGGTTTCTGAGGAAGTGAACTGATATTGCTTTGGATAAAATTCCTGTTGGTTAATCCAAGTATGCTTTTCAATACACCTGTCTTGTTACAACTTATCTCCTCTCATTCATAAGTATATGTACAATTAGGAATTCAGTCTGTTATCGAGGTGATATTGAAAAGTCGAGTATGGGTTCTTCCTGGCATCAGGAGATACTTGAACCTGGCAGAGGAAGCACATCAAACTAGGATCTATGCCTGGATCTCAGAAAATCTAGGGAGAGTGGGAAGACAAGGGGCTTAGACTTGCTGGAAAGGGACCTCTTTGGAGAGTATGGATTTTAATCTAAGAACATAGAGATCCCCGGGAAGGTTTAAGTCAGAGGTAACATGATCCATATCCCTTTGCTAAGGTCACTCTTAGAAAGTTGGAACGCTGTGTGGAGAATGGATGGTAGGTGACAGGAACAGTTGTGACAAGATCAGCTAGGAGACATCTCATTTGTACAGACCTATCCTGAAATAAATAAAGCCTAGTGTACAGGCTTTTTACTCTCTGGTTTCTCTTGACAGTCAGATGTGGGCGTGGATGGACAGTGAACACAACTCTTTATTTTTTTTTCTTCTAAATTAAAGAGCTTCTAAATATAGAGAGATGGGACTCAGTTGAGCTTTTAAAGAAAACAGACCATACAGACGAATGAAGAGAGGAGACAGTGCCTCCAAAATGACAGCCAAGTGCATACATGCATTGTTTCATAAGCAATGTTAATGTTACCATTGACTGTTCCCATTGATCTAAGCTGGGATCTGGGCCTTGGGTGGTTTAAATAGATCTCCCTTCCTGCCTATGATAACCAGCCAGAACCAAGAGCCACAAGACTAGATGAGGAGAGCAGGGATGGAACCTTGTGAGCAGGGTTTCTCCCGCAAGGCCAGATTCAATGAGAGATAAAGGTCCCTTGAGATGACAGGGAGTGAAGAGTCTAAGAGGGGCACTCAACAGCAGTGAACAGAAAGCAAGGAAAACAGCAGCAGACAAACACTGGAGTTATCAGTGGCTTCGGAAAAAGCAGCATGGTAGCAGGATGATCAGAGTTAGTGATCCCAGCACTGAATAATGTTGTGGCCAATGTTGGCACAACGGAGGCAAGAGTCCACTGTTTCTTAGATGAGATATCCAACAGAGAACATTGCAGGCTTCCATCCATCCATAGGCATAGTTTTAAATATTCGTTCACTTGAAGTCACACTGTCCTGTTCTATAATAGTAGTTAATAATGTAGCATCCACACACACGGTCTCTTTGTCTTGAGAATGCAAAGCTGTATTAAATCAATGATGTGCTGTGTTGTACAATTATTGAGTCTTACAGAACAGTGAAGATGTAGTTCAGCGGATATGAAATGGTGGCCCGATGTGTGTCAGGTGCTTGGAATCTAAGAGTTCTCACAGGCTTTTTCACTCTTGTTTCTCTTGGCAGTCAGATGTAAGCGTTCTGGGCGTGGATGGACACTGAGCGCAGTCATGCCATGTGAAGTTAGCTCTTTATTTTTTCTCCTAAATTAGATTAAGCATATCCCTGCTTTAAATAGCCCAGATTTCCCTAGCTAGACCACTGGATGGTCCACTCATCTCCATACAGTCTCCTCTGCTTACAGCTAGGTATTTCTAGCATATACACACAGCTCTTCTAATGTCAACAAGAATGAACGGCACAAGAAAGGAAACACAGGAACAGTTTATGCTCCAATTAGAGGGGTCATCAGAGACTCTACTGGTAAACGATGAATTGGCAGGGTTCTGTGTTGTAAGAGACAAGCGAATCCTGTAGCAGTATAGATCCCACCCCATAGGCTTTTAACACTTAAGGGAAGGCTACCTAGGAATACCTTCTTTCTCTTGTTTTCCTATGAGAACAAACTTTTAACAACAATCTTTCAAATGAGAGGTTTGCATTAGTCAGCCCCCCATTAGTGTGACAAAATGCCCAAGAAAATCAACCTAAAAGGAGGAGCTTTGCCCTGGCGTATAGTCTCAAAGGTCTCCGTCCATGTTTGCTTGAGCCTGATGACCCAGTACACTGTAGTGAGTGGGTGAGAGAAGAGGAGAGAGGGGGTTGTGAGGAGAAGAGGAGAGGACAGATGAGCACTGCTACCTTCTGGTCCTGGACAGCAGAGAGAGAGAGAGAGAGAGAGAGAGACAGGAGGAGCTGTGGGCCTAAAGATTCCATCAAGTCTTTAAAACGTGGACCTTTGAGAGACAGTCAAGGGTAAAGTGCTTTCTTCACAAGCATGGACACCTGAGTCTGATCCTTAGAACCCACATTAAAAAAACAAAGCAGGCATGGTGGCATATCCTTGTAATCCCAATAGCATCAAAGGATCTCTGAGGCTCCTTGGCCAGCTAGCTAGCTTAGTCTAATGGGCAGACTAGGCCAGTGAGAGAGTCTCTCTCTCTCTCTCTCTCTCTCTCTCTCTCTCTCTCTCTCTCTCACACACACACACACACACACACACACACACACACACATTCAAACTACAATAAGGTTCTTAAAATGATTGAATTGTAAAAAATTCATTGTTTCTCAGGGGGAAATTCTCGCAGCTCTCTGGAACCTGCTCACTTACTGTGGTAACTGGCGTTACTGTGTGTTAGCTGGGCGTGAGTCATCTGAAAAGCAGTGGGTTCTCTAAAGCTCCATGAATTTAGAAGCCAAGTTTGGGGAAGGACAGTGTTCCCATAATCCTTTATGATCTGAATCCAAAACAATCCTTTCAGGGTGTGTCTTTTTTCAAATAAAAATAATACTAATTAGTTGATAAAATCCACTTTCTCCATAATGCAGTCTTCATTACCTGAGCAATCAACAGCAAACAAGCTATGCTCACATACAAGTCCAATCTTCAGAGTTAAAAAGCAGTCAGCGGACCATCTCAAATAGCCCTACTGAATCAATGATTCTAACTCCCCTCCTGCTTCAGTGTCCCCATATCTGTCGTGAGAATCAAGGTAATCAAACTTATATCTATCCCTGACACCCAGTCAGAGAGCTGCTCCACACAGGACACTGATACCCATCACCACCATGTGACATTGTCTCTGTGGGTTTTACTATTCAACCCTGCTGTAGTCGTCTGTGTGGGTAGCCCTTAGTAAAGGCTCTTTGACCTGCCTACAATCACCTCCAAACTATCTCCCCAAACACCTCCCATGTGTCTTCAACTTAGTCTCCGATGATGGTCCACCTGCACTTTCACAAGTGAGCGTATTCTATGCAACAGGTATTAAGGGACCAACGTTACATCCAAGCATGGCCCCTGCCGTACTAACAGGAAATAAAAATGGAATACAATCGTGCCCGCTTAGGAGAAGGCCACATGGGAAGCAGTGTATGAACACAATGGGGAGGGCCTCCAGGTCTCTGGAAGCCCGATTCATGCTTCCAAAGGCAACTTCTACATGATCTATCCTCTGTGACTCCTGTAACAATTCCTTTGGCCCTCCCTCTTTAACTCCGTTGTTAAAGATGGATTCAGCTTTGCTGCATGTTCACTTTCCTTGTGAGACTGTGAGACACAGACTGTGAGACTTTGATTTCCCATTAATTCCCTTACATTTAATCCAGTTCTTGGTATACACCATCTTGTGGCCATGATGCTTTGAGACAGGCTATTTAAGTAAGGCCTCCATTTCCTCGTCTTTAAAATGATGGTGACAGGATCTCCTATGCAGGGTTATGGTATAGACAGCATTGTTACCCGTACAACACTTAGGACACTGGGATACATCAAGGACTCAATGGGTGATAGAACCATAAATTTGTCACCCGAAACACTCTTAAGGACCTAAGAGGAAACCAACGACTTGGTTTCTGGGACAATGCATAAACTGAAACTACAATTAGCAAATCAGGCACTGGATTTTATAACTATTTCTCAGTTAGTGAAATGCTTTGAAATCAGAAATCAAATGCATCTATTAAAGTCCTCGCTGTGGTTATTGGCCCCCAAAGGTCCCCAAACAATACAGGCTATTGCCGTTGCTCTTCTTTGCTCGCCATTATTAAATAGTTAAACTGCTAGAGACACAAGACATCTTCATTGCAAGACAGAGAAATCAAGCTGAAGCTGACCTCAAGGCTGCCTGCCTGCTGGCTAGCTTTTGTAATGCTTCAAAGTATCATAGGCCATAGAGAGAAAAGCATCAGTGCACACAGCATGTATGTATGTGTGCAGGTATGTATGTGTATGCTGTCACACCGACCTGCCAGGGAAGGTGTGCCACAGTGATGTGAAGTATATAGGGGCAACATCCTACTTTCTTATTGGATTTGAGGCCTATACCATAGGAAGGAATTCATATCTGGTAAACCTGCCTAAAAGACCAAAGCCCAGGAGGAGCTAGGCCTTGGGGTGGGTAAACCTACGTCTGTTGCTAAATGGACATGTTGCCCAACTGCCTTCTAAATATTATTACCCCCAGATGAATGCTACTGTCGTCAACCTTAGCCAGATAACTCCTTTCTGTAGTGGGCAGCAGTTAACACAGCAACTCACAGCTGGTCAAAGGGCTGGGAATAAGTGACTGGTCCATGTTCTCAGCCCTGCAGAGAACACCCATATCAACTCTTCGCCCAAGGTTCAGGGGATTTCAATGAAGAGGGAGCAGGAAGGATTTAAGAGCAGGCAGATGGGGAGAGGTTCTGTGAAGTGCTATCTTCTGGACATAACACAGCTGTTGAACCCATGAACTCAGTACAATTATGGTCACCCACACAAGGGCCAGCCAACGAGATAAGTCAACATTTTAGCAGGAGGACATGAAAATGGATTGGCAGAAGGAGATCCACTGGGATCTTGAGGAAGTCAGAAGGGGAAAAGGAGGATGAAACTGGATGAAAATACATGTGTGCATGTGTGAAATTGTCTAAAGAATATATGAAAGATGTTTTAAAATCTTTATTGATGAAAGCATCTGTATAAAGATTAGCTATAGCATAAAAATCCATACTACCTGAGTTGATTTCCCCCCCAAAAGTACACAAAAACTCTAAAAGATAAACAAATAAGAAAATATAAAAATTAAATTTTCTAATACTCAGTGAGTAGAAGGTCCAGAAAGAAGCCAGGGGAAGTAGAAAAGAGAAAAACAGTAATTCAAGAAAATGTCCTTTAAGGGAATGAATGATTTCCAGATTGAAACCATTCACTAAATGTGACTAACGAAGTGTGCTGTGAGGTCATTGAGAATCGTCATGAGCATGAGAGTGCAGAAAGCAGCCAGAGGAAAGCAGGTGCCTCCAGGACATGGGACAGGGAGCTGTTAGAGCAGCGTGTCACCCACCCCATGTGCTGCAGTTTGGACCCTAGAAGTAAAGAATGATGTGTAGTGTAGAATTCCATGTTCAGTCAGTGATTGTGAGAGCAGATAGAAAGTGGGCATTTCCAAACCTGTCAAACTGAAAGTTACCATTGAGCATTTTCCCTCAGAGAGTGAATAGGGATGTTATCTAGTCAAAGGGAGAAACACAAGGACAAAGAAAGAACCCATTGGGAGACAAGGTACCAAGAAACATGGTGGGCGAAGTGTTTCCTCAGAGGCCAATAAAAGAAAAGAGGCAAGAACGTGGCCGCCCAGAGCCCAAAGCAGCATCAGTGTAGACAAGGCAGGCAGAGTGGGGTGCTGTAGGCAAAGTCACTTTGAGGAAAAGAATGCTGGGAAGGGTAGCAGAGAAAGGAGGGATGTGTTTAGTACTACTTAGATGCATGCTATATTTAAATTCCTTTACATTTTTAAAAAGAATGATGAAAAGCACCATTTTTGGCTTGGCAAAAATAATTAATTATAGTATAGGAAAACAGCAACAGTTAGACTTGTAATCACTAGGACTTCTAAATTGAAGAAAATTTCCAGCTTAAACCAGGATCATCAGTGCCCAGGAAACATTCTCAGGCCCGAATAAGGAGGGCTTTCTATTTCTTCAGACAGGTGTATGGTGTTCCTTTATTTAGCATTCGCTGAGTGCCATGTAGAAAAGTGCCTGTTATTCTTAAGAACCCTGCCAAAACTAGCTGTTAAGCTAGCAGACTTAATAACAGCCACTATTTAAAAATGTATTGGAAGAGAAATGTGTGCTTGTTTCGTGGAGTTATTTTTCTCAAAACATCCATAAATTTTGACAGCTTTCTATTTTTAAGGTTGTCAGTGTCTGGGCATTGAAGAGAATTCCAGAAACAGAAAGTAGCAAAAATTCTGCCATTTTTCTTTCTTTCCCTTTTTTTTTTCAAAATAACATTTTTATTGATTCTTTGGGAATTTTACATCATATACCCCGATCGCACTCACTACTCCTTCTATGTCTGCCGCCCACCCCTTGTGACCTCCCCACCCAAGGACAACAACAACAAAAAACCAAGTGCAATTTGTGTTTTCCATATACTCACTGGAGCATGGTCAAACTCCCAGCGTCCCGCCCCCTAAGGAAAACTGAGTCCTTCACCCGCACAGCTGCCAGAACTAAGCACCCTCATCACAATGTTTAAGAGTCCTCTTTGATGGCTTCCTTTCAGGCTGTCACTGTTTGAGGGACGGGCATGGGAAGGGGGTAGAGGTTGTCACAGAAGCCTTCCATGCCCCTCTTTTTGAGTTGTGAGTCTGCACTCATCAATATTACTGCCAAAGTAGCTTCCTTGCTCTTTACAGTGAGATGGAGCATGGACCATGGGGTTCCTCATGGTTTCTGGTGACGAACGCAACCCCCAGCGGCAGGAAGATCGACTCAGACAAGGACCTCGGACTTCAACCAGGCCTCAGGGCGCAGAACAGGCCACTCATATCATTATTACCCCCAGCTGCAGCACAACCCGAGGATGTCAACATATCTTCAGGTGGCAGCGCAGATCATGGACAAGGCCTGCAGTTGTTAACATGCCCCCCAGACATCAACACAGACTCTGGGGGTAGTAGGCCCACAGACCCAGACATGGTCCACAGTAGCAACACAGGCCATGAGTATGTGTCTTCAGGGGACAACACAGACTACTCAGATTGGTACAACCCCCAGAGGCAGTCTAGGCCATTCTCATCAGTATGGCTCCCAACTGCAGCACGACCCAGGGACATCGGCACGATTTCAGGACACCCACGTGGCCTTCAGTTGTTAACATGCTCAGACATCAACACAGACTCTGACTACGGTAGGAACACAGACCCAGACATGGCCCTTAGTAGCAGCCTAATCCCAGATATAAACACGGCATCACGTGGCTACAGAGGGTACTCAGATTGGTACGGCCCCCCGAGGCAGCGCAGACCATTCACATCAACATGGCCCCCAGCTGCACGACCCAAAGACATCAACATGACTCCAGGTTACAACATAGATCATGGACATGTGCATGGCCTGTTAACAGGCTCCACAGACATCAACACAGACATGGGGGGTAATAGGACCGCAGACCCAGATGTGGCCCCCAGTAGCAGCATGGTCCCAGAAATCAACATGGTTTCAGGTGGCAGAGGCTACTCAGATTGGTATGGCCCCCAGAAGCAGCGCAGCCCACAGACATGGCTTCAGGTGGCACCACAGGCAGCAGACATCTGCATGACACCAGGTAGTAACACATACCTAACCCCAGACATCAACAAAGACCCCAGATGCAGTACCATGCAGTACCATGCAGATGGGACCATGAATAGCTCCATGGCTTCAGATGGCAGCCCAAACCACTCACATACAGCCCAGGGGTATCAACCCGGCTTCAGGCTGAAGCATAGATTGAGGAGATCTGCATGGAGTTAGGTAGTACAAAGGCCACAGACATCAGCCCGGCCCCTGGCTGCATCAGGACCACTGACGCACACATGGCCCTCGGTGACATCAAGGACCAGTTCTGCCTCTTCCCACAGCGCATGCTCTGCTCCACTCTTGCGCCCTTCCCCCATCCCCACTGCTCGCTTATCTGTTCATCATCGTGGCACCCGCTAGCCCTCAGCCAGTCCAGTTTCCACGAGCTTAGGCCCCGTTCTTTTCTAATACAAAGAGTATTACTTTTTAACATTTTGTTCTTTATTTTTGAGAATTTCATATATGAAATTTCATACACAATGAAATATGATCATATCGACTGAATGTTTACTTTTGACCTCCTTCTATATCCTCTTCAACACCCACCCCCAACTTAAGTCTTTTACTTTTCCTAATAATTCACTAAGTCCAGTGTTGCTCATATGAGCATGGGTGAGAGGCGGTCTACCGTAGCATGGGAATCCTACCAGCGAGAATACCCTCGTAAAAGAATGATTCTCCCTTCCCTAGCAACTGTCAACTGCTAGCAGCTCCTCAGTGAATGATAGGGCCTGGAGATCATCTGCCCTGTGTACACTGGGATTCGGGGGATGGGGCTTGGTCTTGTGTGAGTCCTGTGTAGGTAACCACAGCTCTGTGAGGTCAGCGTTGCAATAGTCACAGCATGTCCAGAAGATGGCTCCGGGCATTCATCCCCACCCTCCAGCTCTTACATTTTTTTCTACCTCCTCTTCTATGATATTCCCTGAACCCGATAGTGATGGAGAGGTCACCACAGAATAGAGACGGCCCTTTCAGGGCTGAGCTCTGGGTCTCTTACTCTCAGCACTCTCGAGACTGCTGCCCACTGCTAAAAAGAAGCTTCTCTGGCCTATGGTGAGAGCAGCACAGGTCTAGGGGTGTAGATGTAAATATCTAGGAGGCACTTTATCCAGTGCTAAGTCCAGTGCTGCCCATGTGTGTGAGGACACACACACACACACACAGACACACACACAGACACTCACACTTACACACACACACACACACACAGACACACACACACAGATACACACACAGATACAGACAAACACAGACACACACACAGATACAGACACACAGATACACACACACACAGACACACACACAGATACAGACAAACAGATACACACACACACAGACACACACACAGATACAGACAAACAGACACTCACACACACACACAGATACACAGACACACAGACACACATACACACACACACAGATACAGACACACAGATACACACACACACAGATACACAGACACACACACACACACACACACACACACACACATACACACACACACACACACACACACACACACACACACACACACACACACACACACACACACACACACACACACACACACACAGACACACACATAGACACACACACAGATACACACACAGAGAGACAGACACACACACAGATACACAGACACACAGACACACAGACACAGACACACAGAGACACACACACACACACACAGAGTCATGTCAATTTACCAAAAGTTCTCCAAGATTTTGAGGATGACATCATCCATTCTTACTTTGACCCTTTGGCCCCTAGCCTTAAAACCTCCTTCCTCATTCTTCCATGCCCCCTCCTCCTCCCATCCTTACCTCTCACCAGGTAAGTGTCCAAGAAATTTTTCTCTGGAAGGTCATCTGGTATGAGGCCCATCCCAGTCTCCTGCGGAAGGATGTTCTTGTTGCAAAGCCACACAGATTGTTGATATTGGTTTATACATTCAAAAATTGGCCCAGGGGCCATGGAGATGGCTCAGTGAGAGAAGGTGCTTACAATCAACCCTCAGGAATTGACTTTAATCCCTGGGACCCACATATTGGAAGGAGAAAACAATCTTCCTGCTTTGTTCTTTGATCTCCATACATGAGCCATGTCATGTATTCTCACACACATCTTTTACACACGCACACACATTTAAATGTAAAAACAATTTTAAAAAGGAACTTTAGAATTAAAAAGAAATGGCCAAGTGCTCAGTGTTCACCAGGTACCTGCTAGGCTTGAGGACTCAAGAAACAGCCATAGCTTCCATCTTCCCATGTCAGAAGAGACGGGACAGGAGGGAGATATAGGATTGATCAGTTAACTGGGGATCCAGGGCATGCTGTGAGGAATAAATGCAGGGTAGATGCGTATGTTTGTTGAACGAATGAATGTCCTCATCATAAAGAAATTCGGCTAGATGCAACTGATGTTAAAGAGCTACTCATTAGAAATAAAGGCAGCTGAGGATGAGGACGATTTTCTGTCTTTTAAGAAGAAAATCCACTAGTCTGTTAGTGATTGCCTAAATGAGGAAAAATCCAGCTCATTTCAGAGCATGAATCTTTCCTTGCCAATTCCTGGTAACACAGACAGTGGGAATTAAACCTGCCTATATGTTCTAGAGAGAGAGAGAGAGAGAGAGAGAGAGAGAGAGAGAGAGAGAGAGAGAGAGAGAGCGAGCACTGTATATTCCCTGGTCTATCATCTACGTTCTTCAGCATTCCAGACACCGGTTGGGATGGTTCATGGCAATCAAAGGACACAGTACAATCTACAAATAAACAGCTGACCTAAACTAGTCTTGGCCAAACAGGTTATGACAGGAAAGAGCCCAGAGAAAGAAAAATTAAAAGGAGAAGGTATGGTATGGGCATGTTCTGATTTGTGGAGCTGTCATAGGCATTGATGAAAAGCAGCTTAGGGGACGAAAGGATTTCCTGGCTTACACTCCCAGGTAGCAGACTGTCACTAAGGGAGGTCAGGCAACAATCTACTGGCAAGAAGCTGAAGTGGAAACCGGAAAGGAATGGTCTTTGCTGGCTCACTCACTCCTTCTCATGGTTGGGTAGCTTTCTTAAGACAGCCAGGACTACATACCCAGGAAGTGGTGCTACCCACAGTGGACTGGGCCTTTCTATATCAATTAGCAATCAATACAGTCTTCCCCAGGCATGCCCGCAGCCAATCTGATCTGAGCAACCTCTCATCTGAGCCTCCTTTTTCAACTGGCTCTAGGTTGAGTTAACAGTTAAAGCTAACTAGGACAGGGTGCTCAGGTTTTCAACATCGCCCATGCAAATGTGTAAAGCCACAAACACACCATGGCCACAGATGTTTTAGATACTCTTATATTCACTAATATCGGGTGGCTCACAATTGCCTATGACTCTAAGTCCAGGGAATTCAACACCTCTTTCTGGCTTCCATGGGCACTGCAGGTAATACACGACAGACAAGTAGATCTGTATGCACGTATACATAAAGATAAAAATTGAAAGCAACAAGAGAAAAATAACAAATAAAATAAAATTAGCCAGCATTCATTATTAAATGTGCACAACAAAGGCAAAGGTCAGGTAATGAAAACCCTACTTGAATGACTGGACAGTGTAGCAACTCTGACTGAGGCCAGAAGCGCGGCCTTTATCGGAGGAAGGGCCGAGATGATGAGTCAGGTGGGTCCGCAGCCGTGGTCCATCCAGGTGGTGTGAAGCTCTGTGCTTGTCATATTGAGTTGCATTCGAAAATATGGGATGAGATCAGAGAAAGAGAAAGCACGCTTGTTTGTAGGGAATTAAAACTTTTATTTACAAAAGGAGAAATAATTAAAAGAAAATCAGAAACAAAAAATCTGGGAGCCAAAATTAATAAAAGCTATGAACTGGACAGTATCTGTTGAAGAAAGTAGGACGTTAAAAATGGTCTAAGCAAGAACAGAACGGCTTGGGGGAAAGACTATCTGAAATGACAGAAACACAGAAAGGGTGGGGGGCAGGGGAATGGCAGGTAAGTGAAATAAACACACACACACACTATGGTCTTTGGAAATTCTGGATGACTGGGAAGGACAGGAAAATAGCAACTACAGGCACTCACCCGGCAACTGTTTGGGACGTGAGGTGCATCGCAGAGCTGAAGGCTGAGGAGTGATTCTCTGCGGGAGGGGGAGATGCATTTGCAGATTCATGGGCAGAGATGAAAGTGGCCTTGGATAGAAGCCCTCATTCTCAAACTGAAAGGAGCCACCCTGCTGGTAAACTCGTGAGGTGGGGATTAATGGCGCCTGGGTCTGATGGCCTTGGTGTTCTCCATGAACTCTTGTGCGTGCATGTGTTTGTGAACATATAAGTCTTTTAAGATTTTGGTGGTAAAATAGATCCCACAGAAAACTCTGTCTTAGGGTTTTATGGCTGTGGAGAGACACCATGACCATGGCAACTTTTACAAAGGAAAATATTTAATTGGGGCTAGCTCACGGGTTCAGAGGTTTGGTCCATTATTGTCATGGTGGCATGCAGGCAACCATGGTGCTGGAGAAGGAGCCAAGAGTTCTACATCTAGATGGGCAAGCAGGAGAAAGAGACAGTTAACCTGGTTTGAGCTTCTGAGTCCTCAAAGCCCTGACCCTTCCACCCTGCCGGAGATAAACATCTTCCAACAATGCCACATCTACTTCAGCAAGGCCACAGGTTCTAATCCTTTCAAATAAAGCCACTCCCTAAGAGCCTGGGGGGGGCATTGTCATTCAAACAAGCACACATCCGGTCTTTTAACAATCCTTAAAGAGTACTATGTAACAGCTAGTGAAGTCTTATCTAGGGTCTGTCCTATCAAGGACCACTCACTGAGAGCGCTGACAATCTGAAGTGAGGAGTGGGGCTTGGAGATGCGAGAAGTCTGAGCTAGCGACTAAAGAGAGTGTGACGGGCCAGAGGCTCACTGTTGTCTTCTCCTGCTGGAGGCTGAAGGCTGATGGCTGATGGCTGGAGGCCCTGTGTTCACAGGAACGAGCTTTTCCACTTGTTCTAAGAAGAGATAACCTGCCTTGGCAGAGAATCCAAGAGAAACTGAACTGCTGGGTGTAATCTTTTAGTTAACATAATATTACAGCAACTCCTCACAGCAAACAGTCAAACGATCTCCAGCTGGCCTAAACGGGGAGCAGCTCTCCAAGTGAGATAATAAAATATACATGCAGGTGTTGACAGTAGTGTTCGGGTGAGGGTGTGTACGGCACGAAGCACCCTGTCTTTAAATGTCGGTTCTTGGGCATGTAGGATCCTTAACAGCATCTTGTGCTCAGAGATTATAATCCAGATTCTATGTCCAGCATCACTGCTGCTTTTTTATTCCAAGGGAATAAGATGAATTTCGCCTTTGAAGAACTTATCGCCTTGCAGGGGACTGGTTAGGGGCAGGGGAGCAGACACAGATGAAATGACACTCTGCAGTTGATGGTAGCGTGCAGCGATAGGAATATTGAATCAACCAGTCTTTGTGGGCAGGTAGTAGACTTGATGCTAGTTCAGATACCTAAAAACATAATAGTTTGGGTTGGGGATTTAGCTCAGTGGTAGTGCGCTTGCCAAGCAAACGCAAGGCCCTGGGTTCGGTCCCCAGCTCCAAAAAACAAAACAAAACAAAACCATAATAGTTCATTATCAGTTAACAATAGGACCCAAAGACCTCACAGAAGCAAAGCCCACAGCTGAAAGTTTAACTTTGGGCAGGAATCTAGAGAAGGCTACCCAAACTGAAGGATGGGTAGGGTCAGCCGTGAGGGTGGCTGGATTTAGAGTCCAAAGTGTCGCTATCTACAGATGTAATTTGATGTTCAGACAAACTCCTCTTTGAGCACAGTTATCATGTATTTGATAATAACAACAGTTCATTTCTAGTCTCGGAGGCAGTGTGTGAAGCTGGCAGGGTTGATGTAGAATGTCTGGTTTGTTTTCTGTCTAGCAGCCTAAAGGCTAACTCATTAAAATTCAAAGATGGATTGCATGGTGGGTGGCTGAACAAATGTCTTCTTCACGGAGCAGAGCTGAGGCCTTCAAGACATTTCTCCCAGAAGCTAAGTTGCTCTTTGCAGCTGTTCAGTAAGACACCAACGAGGTGGTACCTCCTCCTCAGATCCACCTCGACACATATGGTCATGACAACATCAAGAACAAAAACAGGAAGTCACCATGGCTTAGGGCCACGGTTATATCATTCCTTATTCCAAAATAAGCCATTTTAAATATAAAATTGTTTAAACCTCAGTGCATTTCCAGCTTATGGTTCAACCAAAGGCAAGAATTATTCCAAGGGATTGCATTTTCAGTACTGGGGATGAACCCAGAGCTTCTCGTGTTCTAGGTAAGTGCTCCCCAATCATTGAAGGCATTTGCAGGCAGAGGACATACAGAATGGACTTTACAGATGGTTTCATAACCTTTACTGGGTTATATTATTGGATCAAAAAAAAAAAAAACTCACAAAGCTTGGTGGAAATCATAGTATTTCTACTCTGATCCTGTATTATGGATCTGATGTATTTAGGTTGGAGCAAATGAAAAACAAAGTGAGATTCTCACTCAGTCATTCCTGTTCTGAATGAGTACCAGGATTCTTGGAGGAGGGGGACATTACAGATGTAAAAGAAATGAAAATTCCTGAATTTTATTAAAACATTGCTCATCATATTTGCACTTGCGCGCACACACGCGCGCGCGCGCACACACACACACACACACACACACACACACACACACACGCACACGCACACTATTACTACATGGATTGTAGTGTATGTTTATATTCCCCCATATTCTCTTCACTACAAAGACCTAGACATGAGGATCAATTCAGTAGCTGTGAGTTCCTTTATGTCTTAGTTAGGGTTTTACTGCTGTGAACAGACACCATGACCAAGGCAACTCTTATAAAAGCAACATTTATTTGGGGCTGGCTTAAAGTTTCAGAGATTCAGTCCAGTATCATCAATGTGGGGAACGTGACAGCATCCAGGCAGGCATGGTGTAGACAGAACTGAGAGTTCTACATCTTCATCTGAAGGCTGACCTTCAGCCTTCCAAGCAGCTAGGATAAGAGGGTCTTCTAGTCCACACCCACAGTGACACACCTACTCAAATAGGGCCACACTTTCTAACCACTCGCTGGGCCAAACGTATATAAACCATCACATTCTACTCCCTGGCTCCCATAGACTTGTTCAAACACATGGGTCTGGGGGGGGGCATATCTAGCCATAGCATAATAAAAAGTACATTTAGTCTAACTTCAAAAGTTGACATAGTCTATAGCAGTCTCAACAATGTTAAAAGTCCAAAGTTCTCTTCTAAGATCCATTCAGTCATTTAACTGTAATCCCCAAAGCAATAAAGGAAACCTGTTGTTGTAAAATTATAATAAATAAATAGCTGTCTTTTACCCCCACTAGATCCGGCACCACAGTGCCCCAAGATATCTGGTAGATAGCTTGCCAGAAACACACATCCCAATTCCATGGTGGCCCAGTGTCTCTGCTGCCACACACTCTTCCAAACTCAAATCACCACAAGAGAGAACACACAACACAATAACCTCTGATCTAATTGATAAGATATAATTACCCACCTAAACATACAAAACCCAATACACATCCATCCCTTAAGAATATTCATAACAACCTGTAAATACACAGAGTGGAATCTTAACATCAGCCTCCATGTTCTCTCTGGCTTCTCTGCCTTCTCTCTCCTTCTGTTTCAGTCTCCTCCTCTTCCCTCAAACTTTTCTCCTGCCCATCCTTCCTTCTCATCCAATGACAGGCCTCGTTCTATCTTGTACCTGCCTCACCTGTATGACATCATCCTACAGAAACCAGCTGGGCAAACTCCAAACTCTGTAGCTCCATGTCTGATGTTAAAGAAATCTTCAGATCTCCAACTCCTTTTTTCATCTTTGTTGACTGCAACAAACTTCTTTTCCTGAGCTGTTTCCACTTGCTGTTAGCAGCTTTCCTCAGGAGACATCCCAGGGCTCTAGCATCTCAAAAATCTTGGGGTCTCCAAGGCAGCTTGAATGTTACAGCTTCTTGTTTCAATGTTTGGGATCCACACATGATCTTCTGGGCTCCACCAAAGGGCTGGAATCACTTCTCCAGCTCTGCCCTCTGTAGCACTCTAAGCTCAGGTTGATCCACTCCACTGCTGCTGCTGTTCTTGGTGGTTATCCCATGGCACTACATTTCTAATACACTGGGGTCTTCTGGTGTAACTCGGCTTCATCAATAGCCTCTCATAGGCTCTTTTCATGGTGCCAAGCCTCAAATCCTTTGCATGACCCCTTAAATCTTGGCATGTCAACTATAACTAAGGCTGCACCTTCACCGATGGCCTTCCATGGCCTCTCACAGTGCCAAGCCTCAGCTACTCTTTATGACACCTTCATGCTTCAAAACCAGTACCACCTGGGTAACTCTTACACATTACCAAGTACAATTGCAGCACGAGGATAACCTTGGCTATCCCTGGAACACAGCTTCTTTGTGCTCTCAGGAAACACTTCCCAGAAGATTTCACCCGTGATGCTGGCTTCTTCCTAATCACCTCTAATTTCTTAGCTACATCTAACCAACATCACTCTAAAGCCAGAGCCACACGGCTGGAGCTGCCATGTTCTACTGCTTTCTGTAGCTGGAACATGGTCCCCCTTATTCTATTACCAGCTTTTTGTTTTCTAACTCCCTCTCTGTCTAAGCTTGACTTTCTTGGAACTTGCTCTGTAGACTGACCTTGAACTCAAAGATCTGTATGGCTCTGTCTCCTGTAATGCTGGGATTAAAGGCGTTTACCACCATGCCTAGATTTAAGGTTTTCTTCACCTAGAACCTGCTTTGTCCCAGGGTAGCCTTAAACTTAGAGATCTATTTGACTTTGTCTTCTGGATTAAAGGTGTATACAATCGTGCCTGGATCTAAACTTAGCTGGGTAGGATCTTGCCCCCAAATCCCTTAATCTGTTATCTCCTAGAACATAGAATTCAGTTCCATTTCACTTCCTGGTACCTCTTTAATACTTGAACCACATATTTTATATTTTTCCTTTTTAAGCTTGCTACACTTGTTCAAAACACTCTTCATGAGACTCAACCAGAGAACAAAGTCTCTGCTGGGATTTTCTGAGACTTCCTTTCCCAATACAATTAATATAAACTCTCTTTACCTTAGACTCAGGTAGACTCTTCAAAGGTAAAAAGCAGCCATATTCTTCACTAAAATACCACAAAAACAGTCTCTAGGCCACATTCTGAAATTCTTCTCCACTGAAATCTCTTGGGCCAGGTCTGCACAGTTAAAACCATATTCAGCAACAAAGTCTTTCATATTCCTACTAAGACAGCCCATTAAGCGCAACTTATAGCATTCCACTGCTTCCCAACATCCCAAAATCCACATTCTTCCAAACAAAAGCATGGTCAGGCCTATCACAGCAATACCCCAGTCCCTTCTTAGAGACTTCTGTCTTAGTTAGGTTTTTACTGCTGTGAACAGACACCATGACCAAGGCAACTCTTATAAAAACAACATTTATTTGGGGCTGGCTCATGGGTTCAGAGGTTACAGGTTCAGAGTTCACTATCATCAAGGCGGGAGCATGACAGTGTCCAGGCAGGCATGGTGCAGGCAGAGCAGAGTTCTGTATCTTCATCTGCAGGCTGTTATGAGGAGACTGACCTCCAAGCAATGATGATGAGGGTCTTAAAGCCCATACCCACAGTGACATATCTACATAAACCTAAACAACTTAAACATATCCACACCTTCTAATAGTGCCACTCCCTGGGCCAAGCATATACAAACCATCACACCTTAGTACTTAGATTCTTTTAGTTTGTTTTAGGGACTAGATCACACTGTGTAGCTCAGGCTGATCTTGAACTCACTCTGTACCCCCAATTGGCCTCAGTCTTACCTCAGTCTCCTGAGTGCTGAAAAACAAGCATATATCCTACACCAGGCTTAGTACTCAGATCCTTCAAACACCTTCACACCAAAAGGAATCAGGGCATCTTGGGAAAATGGCTAACTATGGCTCTGGAGAAGGGGATGAAATCGTGAGCCTGAAACATCTCAACAGGCCACGCGGCAGGACCCACATAGCAAGCAAGTTGTCAAACCTCACTGTAGGGCTGGAGAGATGGCTCAGCAGGGAAAAGTGATTACAGAGTAAACTTCATTATCCCAGTCTGATCTCCAAACTCATGTAAAAATGGAAGGAGAGACTGGGTTTCACAAAGCTGCCCCCTGTTCTCTGAAAATGTACATCCACAGCTTTATAGGGCCCCCCACCCACCCCCCAATAACAGCAACAAAACCTCTCAAGTCCCAAAGGACTGGAGGAGTTGTGCTTGGAGAGATTTTTACAGTTCAAAGATAGAGCATTTGCTTAGGAGGCCTTGGGTTCCATCCCCAACACCATAACAAATGAATTGGTTCAGAGGTCCTTTCGGAGCATTCCAGTGAACTAAAAGTGAAAGTAGAAAATAGAAGGAAATAATGCCATTCCAGTTCCACTTTTGCAATACAAAGCGCACCAGCATTCTCCAACTCAGCAAGCATCAGAGGACAGCCATCTTATCTCCTCTCTCTCTCCATTACTAACCCCATCCCCAGGATACCCTGTCTCCTAGTATAAAACACATGACATCTCTTTCTTATCCTAACCACGTGGCCAGAATTTCCTGTAAACAATCAATACTTTGACCAAATAATCGCCATCCAAAAGTTGAGTTGTTTCCTAAACATCCAAAAGTTGAGTTGTTTCCTAAACTTTAAAGTGTCGGGAAATCCAAATTAGCTCCACGTCTCTTTGGTGACTCTTTGAAGCTTTTTATTACGTCTTAACTTCTCGTCCGTTAACAAAGCTGGGTTGTGTGTCCCATAAACCTTCCATAATGCATCTTCTGTTACTCTTCACTGATGCTGTTTGACATTTCCCAATGTCGTCCTATTTCTGCACATCATCAGTGGGAGTTGGAGCCTGGGCTGAGTTCTGTGGCAAGGCTGCTACGAGCTGGTGACTTAAACAGCAGCAAGGTAGATGTGTCTTTCCATGTGTGTCTTGTGTGTCCTTCTGTACCTATGTCCTAACAACCTCTTCTCATAAAGAGCACACTCATGTTTCTTTTATTTTTGTTTTGTGGGGCTAAAAACTGAGCCCCTAGCTTTATGCATGCTAGGCAAGGGCTTAACAACTGAGCGACACCCTAACCCTAATTTCTTCTTAAAATCTCATTAGAGGTTGGGTATAAGGCTTCATGGGTAAGGTGCTTTCTGTGCAAGCATGAGACCCTGAGTTCAGAAGCCCAGCATGCATATAATGTACCATCATTTGTCCACTCAGTGATGAGTAGTGGGGTACCATCATTTGTCCACTCAGTGATGAGTAGTGGGGTACCATCATTTGTCCACTCAGTGATGAGTAGTGGGGTACCATCATTTGTCCACTCAGTGATGAGTAGTGGGGTACCATCATTTGTCCACTCAGTGATGAGTAGTGGTACCATCATTTGTCCACTCAGTGATGAGTAGTGGGGTACCATCATTTGTCCACTCAGTGATGAGTAGTGGGGTACCATCATTTGTCCACTCAGTGATGAGTAGTGGGGTACCATCATTTGTCCACTCAGTGATGAGTAGTGGGGTACCATCATTTGTCCACTCAGTGATGAGTAGTGGGGTACCATCATTTGTCCATTGTGTGTGCTTCAGTTTTGCAAACGAGTAAAAACAAATCGCACCATGTTTCATTGTAGTTAATAAAGGAATAGATTTCCTATCTAGAGAGAGGGACGTGCTCCAAACTGACACCAAGCAGCTACAGCAAACCTGCCTTTCCTTTCTTCCCTCACCACTCACAAAGAAGCAAAGGATGTCCAGGAAGCACCCGCATAAACAAAGGAAGCCTGGGCTGTGAAGCTGGCAAGAGCCACTGGACGGCTTATGTGCCAAAGTCAGGAGTGACACTGCACTCCTACTAGGGGGCCTCGGATGATCCATTAGGTATTTGGGCACCGGCTTCTGTGGCTATGTGCATGGGAGCGCTTGATGCAATGGCCATTTCATGTCACTTTAAAACCCCGAATGAGAAGCATCCAACCCCTCTGCGTATGTCTACATTGCAAGCAGGTTCTTGGCAACGGCGGCGTTTGCAGCATGCTGTTGTTCTGTGCTAGAGGACTGGTTGGAGTAGATTGCAGAGCCTGCGTAGGGAGCCCAGCTGGAGTCCAGAAGGGCAACCAGCAATGTGCCGGTGACATCATTAGTCGCATTCTGGAGTCCAGGGAAGGAAGCCAATCTGGTAAATTAATGAAGACGCGTTCACTCAAGGCACTGAGATGATTCTTGTTTCGTTCTTTAACTCAGCCTCGTGGTAGAATGTTTAAAACGCCTCTACAATAAAGTGCCTATGCCTGCTGGGAAATAAAAGCAATAAATCAAACTCAAGTGACCACAACGCCAGGTCTGAAGCATAAGTGCGTGCAGTAATGCACAAGACCGAGCAGTCTCTGAGTGGGTGCTTTGTTCCAAGAGGGAAAACGAAAGCTGTCCATCCACTGTCCCTTTCTGTATCTTAAAAGTAGCATTTTAAGTGTCATTCGAACGTGTGTCAGAGTCAGACTGGCAACTCAGGGGAGCTGTCATACTTTCTCGAATGCCTTTCTTGGGGAAACAACTTGATTTTTATCTTTTCAATAGGATAGATTTTATGCTATAGGGAATCCCATTGTTGACATTTAAATCATCTCTACCCTACCTACCCTTTCAATATAATTTCTGTCATATAGGAGCCATTTCATAAACTTGTTTTTTTGAACTATTAATGATACGAAAACTGTGGACCTTTTCTTTATGTGGGATGGAGAAACTTCTAAGTAAGAACAAGAAATGCAGGCAGGTGTTAAAGATGACCGCCCAGGCTGACAAGATGGCTAAGTAAAGAACACACTTGCTGAGCAAAAGAGGGGTGGTCTGAGTGCTGATCCCCAGCGCCCACACACGAGCCGGGTGTGGCGGGTACATCTTTAACCATAGCACAGGGTAGGTAGGGAAGCAGGTGGAGGTGATCAGCGTAGGGGGGTCAGACAGAAGAGGATCCCCAGGGCTCACTAGCCAACTAGTCTCCAAGTTCAGTCAGAGACCCTGTTTTAAAGAGTAAGGTGGAAAGCAACTGAGGAAAACCCTCCATTCTGATCTCCAGTCTCCCTCTACACAACAGATGCACACGCACTAACATGTACATGTATATAACACAAACACAGACTTCCCGTGCTTCATCATGAATGACTATCCTTGAAAGGTTAGCATTCACATAATTCCTTAGTGCCCATTTCACTTGTTTCTAGGGATAGCACATTTTTTTAAATGCTTATTCACATCCCTGTGTGTGTCTTTACTACGTGACATAGACATCTGGAAAGTCCCTGAACACGTACTGGATATATGCTTATACCGTAGAATCTGGCTAATGTAACTATCATTTAAAGACAGGAACAACAAAAATCGCTGACACTGTAAGAAAAACAACAAAACAAAACCTGAGGGAACAGCTTACTGAAAAAAGCAGATCATCACCCAAGGGGTCACAGTGTAGATCCATGTCACCCTTTACACAAGTTTCAACTACACGAGTGAATGGCTTCTGGGTCTTTGGGGTCGATTGTCTTATTTAACCATAATTTTGGGTTCAATATTACTTCTTGTCTTTAAGTAGGTTGTTAAATTCAAAGATAGACCTTTGGCTTTCCAGCGTCCTGAAGCCTAAACATAAAGCAAGTATGATATGTGCCTTCTAGAGAATTCTATAAGCCACTGAGGATTCTACCTACTAAGCACGGCATCTTGACATGCGGGATGGACAGAGCTAGAAATGGTTCATCAGTTGAGCATTTGCTGTACCCTTGGGGACCTGGATCCAGTTCCCAGCCCCATGTGAACTCTCTCACAATGATCTTTTTTTAAATTTGTTTATTAACTGACCAGATTATAAAAATACCACCAGCAACACTGTAGTCCATCCGTCTAATAAGTTAGTCCATCCGTCTACTAAGCCTGTTTATCGGTCTTCCCTGCTGCCGGCATCTCCACCGTCTACAAAGTGAGCTCTCTTTTTCTTCACTCCACCTCGTGGGGAAGAGAGTTTGAAGGGCCACAGGAAGCTATTTGCTTCCTCGAAGTGTTTCCCAACTGTATAGATCTCATGAATTAGATCCTCCATGAAGATGATGCCAAATTTACCAAGAGATCGAGGAATCAAGGCATTATCCGTCAAGGCAATCCACTTTTTATTGATTTTGCCATAGCCTCACTTGTAGATGAGCTCTTTTACTGACTTCAGGGTGGGGTTCCCCCATACAACGTACGGTTCCACGATCCTCAGCACGTTCACTGAAGCCTTGTTGAGCTTAACAAAGGTGCCTGCAATACCTTGCACACCTTTGGGCACACTCCATTGATACCTCGGATTCTGATGACAAAGGCCAGCTTTGGCCCTGCGGGCATAGAAGTTCCCAGCTCTCCTCGCCATCCTAGCCATGGGAATCTCAGTCCAGTCCGTCTGCCTGCACTCCTTGTGACAGTGCTTTGCCTTCTCACAGATGAGCTTCCTCCTTGCCTTTCGCAGTGTCTTCAGGGCAAACCTCTTCCTCAGGTGCTTCACCTTCTACTCTGCAAAATTCCTTCGCTTTTTCTTAAGGGTTTCTGGCACAGCGGGGACCTTCTTTTTCTTCTCTGGTACAGCCTCCATGGTTCCAGCTGGAAAAGGGGACTCTCACAATGATCTTTAACTGACATCCTCTCCTGGCTCTTTGGGTAAATGGCATGCATAAGATATGTACACATACCATTTAAGCAAAACATGCATGCGGATTTAAAACATGCTCCTCGGGGCTGGAGAGATGGCTTATTGGCTAAGGACACTTACTGTTCCTGCAGAGGACCAGCATCTAGTCCTAACCATCGTGGGAGGAACTGCCAGGACCTCTATTCCAGCGCTGTCTTTGGGCAACATTAGCCACGTGCACATATACACAGACACACACAGAGAAACCTAAATAAAAAGGGGAAAAAAACTTAAAAAAAAAAAGGATAGCTTCTTTTTATAAACCCTTTTCTTTTTCCACTGGGCAATAGTTACCCTAGGATAACTCCTTTGCATTTAAACATTTTTCTATTGGTAACTGTCAAGTATGTATGCTCTTTTGATCTGTCTGGTTAACAAACAAACAAAAACAAAAACAAAACAAACCCAAACAACATTTTGTTGTTTTTAGTGATATCTATGATAGGCTGTTGATCCAGGATCAAATAAGTATCATGCCAGAGTGAAATAATGAAATGTTTAGAGAGCAGAGTACAGCATAATCATAAATAATTCTAGGGTGGTGTGTTAAGAGGGAGAGTCGACCAAAAGAAACAAAGCTGGACTCAACTCTCTTACAATATGTGCAGCACCGATCTGGAACATCCTGACACCCTATCCTACCCTTCATAACCTCTGCGCTTGAGAAGGGCTAGGGGCGGTGCCTGGCTGCATTCAAGCCCAGCTGGCCTCTGGTGCTGGCATGGAGAGCACCCACACTAAGGGTAGGAATGATCTTCTCAGACACCCAACATCTCTGAAATAGTCCTCCATCTGTCCCATGTACCCATGCAGAAGGCTAGGTTGGAGAAGGAAAATATAAAGAAACTCACCTTAAAGCTCTCTCTGAGGAGATCTGATGGTAGGTTTGGGCTGCACCAAAGATAGAAAAAGATCCATGAAGATAAAGGTCTCCTGTGAGTGGTTCAAGGAGAGGATAGAAGGACAGACCTGTCCCTTAGACAACACAGGACCTGCCAAGTGCTTCTGCATGTGTAGCTCAAAACTTCCCCTTTGCCAATGGGACTTTTTTCACTTCCAGAAATAGAAAGAACAAATATTGATGGCGCCTTGAGGAAGCAGCCGCTGAAGGAGCCAGATCCTTAGGGAGGAACTTAAGAGAGAACGGTCATTTGGGTCCTCAGCAAAAGCTAGAAATACACGGATACACAATGACATCACTTCATGATAGGTACGGAAAACCGAAAGCCGCAAAGGAAGCTTCTCTATTTAAAATTCAAGTGAGTAATTCACTGTGCTATGGATTAGGTGGGAGGCTGACTCACTAGAACTTAACACAGTACTTTTAAAATTTAACCTCAGGATCCAAAAGACAGAGAGCCGCTTAACCACTTATTAGAAGTATTTTTAGTTCAGCAGACAGAGCTCACAAGATGTGGGTCAGCGCAGCAGACAGAGGAGAAAGGGTGGCTGCAGGCACCGTGGGTGCTGGGCACTGGATGCTTCAGAATAACTAGCTACTTTATTCATCGTATGAAAACATTCAAGCCAGTGAGCAAGAGGTCACTGAACTGTTTGGTCTTGAACCAAAGCAGCTATGGAGTCCACAGGGGTCCCAGCTCCTCACAGAAGGCTAGACACCCAGAGCAAGCACAGCCCATCCTCAAGGGTCCTCTCCAGCACCTGGAGTGTTTCCTCTGACACAAGTGTCCACAATGAAAGCCAAGCTTGTCCTGTCAATTCTAGACACGTAAGCAAGGGCCAGCCAGTCTTTCCTGAGTGCTGAAGCCTATTTTCTCTCCTCAGTTCACTTCTCCATGTTGCGGCTGCTAGGAAAATTTTGGTCACCTCTGAACCGGCAGTTGTAGCGGAAATATTAAACATTGTTGCGTAATAAAAAAATTTTAAATAGTAAAAGAATCAGTCAATCTAAGATCAGTCCCACTGTCTGCCAAATCCTTCACTGTGTGCAGAACCACAGGCTCTCTCACTGAGAGAGGAGAAAAATACATTTAAAAAGTTAAAAAGTTATTGATGCAAGCAAAATAGACTGTAAGAGCGTTCTATGTCATAACTCACTGAAGATACTAAAGACACAGAAACATGAATGGACTGTGCTAGGGCTTAGTTGTGGAGAACTTGTATAATAGAGGTGAATCTCCTGTTTAATCCCAATACACGCACACGCATGCGCGCGCGCACACACACACACACACACACACACACACACACACACACACGCACACACAGGGAAAGTCACTCAGCAGTTCAGAGCACTTGGTACTTCTTGCCCAGGACCTGGGTTTGGTTCCCCTAACCCATAGGATGGCTCGCAACCATCTCTAAACTCCAGTTCCAGAGGATCTGACGCCCTCTTCTGGCTTCTGCAGCATTGCGCATGTGTACAGGTAAAACATATACAAAAATTTTAATCTAAAATAAATCTTTTTAAAAAACGAGAATTAGGTAAAATTCAAGATAGTGCCAATGGTCCCAGGGCAGAAAGAATTAAAAAAAATTCAAAAGCATGTAAATGAGACTGAAGAGATGGCACATCAGGGGAGACATTCGCTGCCAGCTCTGAGGGCCTGAGGTTGATCTCTGGGACCCACATAGCAGAAGAAAGGAAGCGACTTCTGCAAGTTGTTCTTTGGCCTACACACGTGCACCATGGTACACATGTGCACACAAAGAGGTACATGTACTTAAAAAAAGAGGTATGACTGAAATAGCCTGAGAAGTTAGACTGCTAGAGAGAAGAGATTTGGAGACACAGACTGCAAGGACTCCCCGAGGAGGATGAGGCCCCAGCACCAGAGAGCCGCCGGGATATCAGACTAGAAAGTGTGGAGAGCAATCAGCCCAGCACACAGGATGGTGATGCTAAGTGCCACCAGGATGCATTAGTGGGAACTCAGGGCCAACCAAGGGCAGCATGAGGAGGAGGGGTAGAGAAGAGACAGCCAATCTCCTGAGACACTACCAAATGAGTCTCCATTTCATTTATAGAGATTCAACATGGGTAACACCTCCAAAATGGAGGAGGAAGAACCTTTAAAAATATGCCTGTGCAAAACAAATCAAACAAAAATAACTGGCAAGAACCAAAAAACAAAACAACAAAAACTAGACCAAAACAACAATAAACCAACCACCCAATGAAAATCAACTCATAAAAATTACCTTTTTAAAGAAGAAGAAGAACAACAACAACCAAAGAAAACCAACCACAGCCATTCTCAGTGCACTAAAGCAAAATGGCGGTGCCTATGACCCTCAGGGTGTGTGAGGCTAAACTGCCTGTCCCCTTTATAACTCCAGGACAGGCTTGAAAACCAACTGCCTTAAAAGACAATATCCACGAGAAACAGCTGTCTACCAATTCCTGGAGGTAGGACAGAGGTTGAAGACCTTCAGGAAGCCACACACAAAGAAATGTCATAGTTAACCTGTTTTGAAAACCCAGGAAAAGCTCCTTTCCCGGAATTTTCAATTATTTCAGTTCATTTTGTGTATAAACAGCTCTGTCTCATGGGCATTTGTCAAAAATAAATGAGCAGCAGTTATCCAATATCACAGCTATCAGTAGGGTAACGAGTTGGAGCAAACAGCACCTGCCTAAAAAGTCTTAAAGGGACAGAGCAGAGAACGAGAGTGAGAAGGGCTGATCCAGCTCCAGGAATCTAGAAGGCAGGATGCCTGGGGAGGACACTGTATACATCGAGAAGGCCTGTGATCATCCAGGCTTTCACTTCGGCACTGTGCAAAGGGTAGACTAATGCTAACTTTCACAGTAACCCGCCTTCCAGGACCAGGCGTAGACCTCAATATAGAAAAAGACCAGAATCCCCAATGATTGAAGACATTGAAAAATCTCTGGCCATCATTGGCTGACCATTGAACTGAGCAGAAACTTCTGGGGACGCATATGGCACTTTTAATACAATCAGAATCATCACTGGACAACATTATCGCCACTGCCAAACAGTAGGGTGAATATTCAGGAAGCTCAATAGAACCCAGATAAATAGATTCATGGCTACACACACCAGGTCAAACCTCAATGACAACGGCAAAGATAGACTATGGAAAACAGCTAAAGGAAGGTGACATAAACCTGATTTCTCAGCAGAAACTATGGACACCAAAACCATGGAAAGGTATGGGATACCTTCTTCTGTATTGTTCATGGGAGGTCGGAGTCTCAGAAGTACCGGAACTGCACAGGCCAAAGGCCAATGGTCTTGGTTGTCCACCAGAAATCGATGCTAAGACCCTCGTTCTGAAGAGTCTATGTAGTTTGGTTGCAGGACACAGAGAAATCAAGCTGTAACTGAGCCAGTGTTTCCTCCCTGCTGGCTAGGATTCAAGTATGGAAAGTGCTAAGTATGAGGTTGGGGGAGGGGGGGGAGGGGAAGAGCCATCGGTAACCTTGTCCAGCTGTGGAACCTACAAGCTACACTACCAGCCTGCCAGCAAGATGTACCTCTTCATAAAAGTAAGACTGTCGGGGTTGGGGATTTAGCTCAGTGGTAGAGCGCTTGCCTAGCTCCGAAAAAAAAGAAAAGGAAAAAAAAAAAAAGTAAGACTGTCACATGGGATAATCAAGAGTCTGCTGATTGAACTGAAGTCTGTTCCACAGGAATCAAGGCTACACCATAAACCTGGTCCTGCTTGGGAGATTTTCTTCCTAAAACATCTAAAGCCAGACTTTGGAATTCTGGAGCTGCACTTTTCCTAGTTTCCATGACACCTTAAAAGCAGCAGTTATGCACCCAATGGTCTCACTAGGTCTTGGCTTCCTTCTGCTTCACAGTCTCTTCCACACATGGCTCTGACTGGGCTCCACAGGCAATGGGGAGACGGGAGTGCTTATGGCTTCTATCAGGTGTCCATGGGGTAGGGATGTCCAGCAACTGAGCATCTGGAGATGCAGAGTGTGGGAAACACCTAGAAACTCCTCAGTGGAAGGTAAGCAGGCCAGGTTTGCAGAGGCCCTTGGCTCTGTGGCCAGAAATTTCCCCAGTGAGAAATGAACCTGTCTCTCCCACTGAAGACTGGCAGCTGGTTCTAGACCTTTTCTATTTGCTTTCAATTTTTCTATTTTCCTTTCATTTTCTATTTGTTCCTCTTGCAGGCAGCCGAAGCCTTTTGTCCTGAACAAGCAACAAGGATACAGTCGTGGTTTTCTCGCCTGGAATATGGGAGATTATGAAAACATCCATCAGAGAGACTCCAAACGGGCTATTCTTGTTAAACAGAGTAAGTTAATAAGGAGCACCCCACCCTCCAGGCTGCCCAAGCTACCAAGCAAGGAAGAGAAGGTAAGCTGCCATTTTCTTGACGTATCCCTAGAAAAGCCCTGCTGAGGACTAGAGAGTGTAATTTGATTCTAATGGTGTCTTAGTTTCCTACCAACCAGACTGTGATTCAGATTAGATTTCCGCTGCAAGTGTCCACTGTGTTGGGGAGCTGGGTGTGAGGCTTATTTTATAGCGTAAGAAAACAGGAGGCTGTGTGGTCCTGCCCCTACAGATGTTTATCCATCACATGGTTTGACCTGCAGAGAATGGTCAGGCCCTAATCTCCACAAGCTGAGAAAACAGTCTGTACAATGGAGGTAAACCTGTAACTCCCCTGCAATCCCTGCACACACTCAGAACATTAAACACACACCAGCTCACTCCTCTGACTGCCCCTTAGTGCCTACAGCATCCTAGCAAGCTCTGTCACAGCTTTTAAGAATAAATAAGATGGGGACATCAGGTACTTTCCTGAAAATGTTGGGGAGGGAATATGAGAATCAAGAAAGGAGGTGTAATCATACATTCCACAGTCCTCTTCAGAAGTCTGTGTGAGAAAACAAAGTCTCCACTTGGACCTTCCGCATAATCCCACAGCACAGTGCGCTTTGACACCATCCAACGTTTAATAGAGTCTGACAAGAAAGTGTCTATGACAGGAAGGAAACTAGAATAGCTCATGTCCATTCGGACTCCTGTGCTGTACACAGAGTATCTCGCTTCCTTAAAGAAGTCTTCAGAACTCACTCACACAGAACTTACCATGCCTCCAAGATGGCGATCTTGTCCAGAAATTACCATGCTTTGCCACCTTGCTCAGCAACCATTACTATCTTTGAAGCATTTCGTGAGGGACCTGAACTTGTCCTCCTGGGAAGGCCCTGGGCCCAGGGACACTTGTGTCGAACATGGGAGTAGTTCAGGTGCTAGCCTCCACCTGTGGGCTGACTTTTGGGACCGCAATGATTTTGAGGTAATGAATAACACTGGTTGACATGAGCTGGGCCAGTCACATTATTGAATGCATTTTGAGTATAATCACACCTTAGTTCCAAATGCCTCCTATCACCCACTAAATCTAAATGAAGCCTTTATGTTTTACATTCAATTTTTTACTAAGAAGTTTTTTTTTTAACTTTTAAATGTTTTAAAACTTACAGAGGAACATTTGCAAGAATAACCTTATATACTCTTCTTCCAGATCCATCAATTTAGTTTCCTTGCTTTGATGTATATTCCTCACTCTGAATATATATATAATATATATGTATATGTATATAGCAGCCCCCATGAACCATTTGAAGGCAAGTGAAGATACAAATCCCCTTTATTTCTTGACACTCCAGGGTGTAATCCCTAAAAATAAAGATGTTCTCTCATCCAGTCATGGTTACAATTTTAAGATTTAGGTCTACAATTCATAATCAAACCTACTGACTTATGGTAGGGCCATGCGTCATATTTAGTTATCTGTTAGTTTCTCTCCATTTGTGTCTCAGTCTTCATCTATGCCTTTGAAGGCTGTAGGGAAGCTCTCGGCATGTTTTCTCCGGGTGGACTCACTCGTCTGCTACCTCTCTGCAGGCTGCATAGGAAACCCTGTCACATGGTGGAGCACCAGGTGTGGGTTCAGCACATCCTTAGTGAGCACACACAGTCACATCCTTTCTAAATGTATGTATGTATGTATGTATGTATGTATGTATGTATGTATGTATGTATAATTCAAAATAAACTTTTCATCAGGCAGGCTTTCTCATAAAATTTCAGAGTATATTAGAAACTCATTGTCCACGTCTGTTTGCTTGGAGGCTCACAGAGTTGTAGACATTTGAGAAAATTCCCACCTCATTTTTGTGTAACCCCTCTTCTTGGAACTAACTCCAAGCAATCATTCTTATATATTCAAAAGCCAACGATGAATACATTAGAGAAGCATCCACATGCCACTGCCCACTCAGGCCACAGTGAACGCTGGCAGTCACTACTGTTAGAGAGGCCAAGAGGCCGCCATGTCCCCCTTCTTTGTTTTGAGACAAGGTGTCTATATAGCCCAGGCTGACCTCAAACTTACTACATGGTTGAAGATGAACTTGAACTCCTGACTCTCTGGATGGAATTATGGCAGGTGCTACCATGCTGGCATAGCTCCCATTCTTATGCTGAAAGAATTATAGTTGTACCAAGAGCCGCCGAGAAGTAAAAACCTGCCCTTGTCACAGTATTACACAGCTTCTCATCTAGAGAGGGTCGGCATGTCTAATTATTTGTGCTATTGGCTATAGTTCTCTACTTAGGAACTTGAGAGCTTAATTATATTATTTGTAAAAAAAAAAAACAAAAACCAAAAAGCACATTATGAAACATTCTTGTACACATTTACCTAGAACGCGCTGACAAATACTTTTGGAATTCAATTGGGCAAAAGTGTTTCTCCCACTAAATTCCTTTCTTTTTAAACATTACAAACATCTCTCAAGTTCTGTCTTCTCTTGCATTTCCATCTCGATCTTTTTCTTCTCAATAAGTAGTAGTGACCTAAATGTTGTAAAGCTTATGACATAGAACACCATTCATTTCTACTTCATTCTTCACTTGCCAATGCTCTTGAGACCCTCTAAATTCCAACACACTAATGTAACCTCAATGGCTTGTATTCTTTTTTCAAAAACATTCTTTTGCTTCATGCGTTCTTTCTGTCACCGCCTTTGAAGCGCAGGAATGGTTAATGTGCACAGGAACCCTGGGTGACCGAATTCAGATGCAGATTATGGGGAGCAGGTAGTGTCTGCCGTCCTGCATTTCTGTACAGTTCCCAGGCAACACGGGCGGCTGTTCATGGTCTGGGGACCTTGAGTACCATGGTGCCAGAGGACTTGACCATGAATTGAATTTGGGGACAGAACAGAAGGGGAATTGGTTGGACAAGGGGACAGAGGAAGCTGGGAGCGCAAAGGCAACAGCAGCCTTCAGGGGAGTACAAGTACTTCAATATGGCTTCACAGTAGAGTGAAGAGAAGCTGGGCACGGTGGAGTGCGCCATGGTCTCAACTACTCAGGGGAGATTTGCGTGAGACCAGGAAAGCCAGACCAGGTTTGGCTGCACAGTGAGATCCCATTTCTTAAAAAATTAAGAAAGTGAATGGTGGTAGAGGTTTGGTAATCTCAGCTACACAAGAGTTTGAGGCAGGAGCCTGCCTGGATAACACTGAATTCAAAGCCAGTCTGGGAAACTTAGTGAAAACCCTATTTCAAAATTAAAAAAAAAAAAAAAAAAAAGGGGCTGGAGATATAGCTCAGTGGTGCCCACCATGCTTGATGACCAGGGTGTGTTGTACACGTATAGACTACCTGGTGATGATGTTGACCAGCCAACTAATTTCACTTCAGTGTATGATGCTAAAGCCCTCGGGGCAAGAGCAAATCATTTCAACAAAGTTTAGAAACCAACACAGGGGAGACTTGGTTAGAACTTTTTGGTATGAAATGGAGGTGAGTTTGCAGAGCATTACGGTAACTCAACTAAAACTAGGGGAAGGTTAAAGTGAGGCAGAGAGGAGGAAAAGCCCAACATACTCTGGGTATAGGGAAATCATGTTATAGAAATGAGGGGGTAGAGGCTGCACCCTCAGAGTTCAGGGAGAGAGGTTGGAGAAGCCTGGTAGAAGAGCAGAGGAGAAGTCACAGTAAGGGGTTAATTGTGCTATTTATTATGTGAAAGACAATAGCCAGGCTTGGTGATTGTCTTAGTTAGGGATTTATTGCTGTGAACAGACTCCATGGCCAAGGCAACTCTTATAGATGACATTTAATTGGGGCTGCTTACAGGTCCATTATTATCA
Source organism: Rattus rattus (assembly GCF_011064425.1). Classification (NCBI taxonomy): domain Eukaryota; kingdom Metazoa; phylum Chordata; class Mammalia; order Rodentia; family Muridae; genus Rattus; species Rattus rattus. The sequence goes on along the minus strand of NC_046156.1, from coordinate 73,946,629 downwards.
AGGCGGGAGCATGGCATTGTCCAGGCAGGCATGGTGCAGGAGGAGCTGAGAGTTCCACCTCTTCATCTGGAGGCTGCTAGTGGAAGACTGACTTCCAGGCAGCTAGGGTGAGGGTCTTAAGCCCACGCCCACAGTGACACATCTACTCCAACAAGACCACACCTCCCAACAGTGCCACTCCCTGGGCCAAGCCTATACAAACTATCACAGTAATTCAGTTTGTAATCCAAGCACTTGGGAGGTGGGAGGAGGATAGTCACAAGTTCAATGCTAGCCTGGTCTGCACGCTAGTTCGAGCCCAGCAGAGACCACACAGTTGAGATCATCGGGAAGAAGGGGGAAGAGGTAGATAGAAGAGTCTACTTTTTATAAGCTGGCATTACACCACTATGCTCCTACCTGACTCCATTTTAATTGTAAGTACCACTGGACTGGTCTCTGCAGTACTTGTATCAGGCAAGTGGACCTTTGTGTGCACTTGTTCTCTCCTTTCCAAACCTTATGGGTTCTCGGCTCTAACTTAGGTCATAAGGCTTGGCACAAGTTGAGCCATTGGCCTGGATTTGCTATGTAAACATTTTCATTTTGGAGAAGGAGCTTAGATATAAAGAGGTAGAGAGATACTTATGTGTATACACAGGGCTCCATGCAGGCAAGGGCTACAACTGCACACTGACAGGTATGCACCGTACTGCTGCCCTGATCTTACAAGAGCCACAGGTGCTGCTGCTGCTGCTGCTGCTGCTGCTGCTGCTGCTGTAATTTCCAAAAGTCTATCAGTTCGCAGTAAAGATCAAGTGAGTGCTTGTTAAAGTCCTTACAAAGTAAATCCACAACCTTGGGCTTGACAACGGTTACGTTCCTGGAAAATTCATCATATGCTAATGTCAGGTAGAAACTACAAGTGTTCCACTTAGATTATTAAGAACAGATTTATTACACGAGTGAATGTCAGTTAGGGCAATTAAAGGTCACACAGCCTGGCTCTGGGGCATTCTCATGGGCCCCAGGACCTGTCTCCTAACATTCCTGGCCCAAAGCTCAACAGAGTGCTGGGGCCAGTGGTCTCACTCAGCAGGATGCTAACCAAAATCTCCCTGCACTTCCAGAGTACTGACATACAGTGACCTTGGTTCACCAAAAGTCACCGAGAGATTCTGTATTTGATTAAATGCAGCAAACAAATCATGCAGCGCCAGGAAAATAAGCAAGATAAATTCAAAAAGTTTATTGCACCAAATGTCACAGAAAGATGGATCAAAACAATACATGAATGTTGTTTTAGGAAAAAGTCTCTGCACACTGACAGTCATATCCACTCAGCTGACTTAGAAACCAGTCCTATCAATTTCTCTTAATGAAAGATCAATAGTAACACAGCTCAGAGTTGTCTCCTTTTTAAAACACTGAAATTTAAACATAATGGAAATAGAAGTTCCAGATGTCCACCAAATTTTAACATTTAAAAAATTAACATTCAAAGGGGGCTGCTTGATTTAGACAAGAATTGTATTCTTCTCCGCCAAGCACAATAAAAACAAAGGGTTCACATTAACTAAAAGAAGCTACGGACCTTTTCAGTTTAATGACGCAAGTCTGTGTGAACATAGCACCCAAGAGTGCATCAGTGGGAAACTCCGGACTGAAAGAATGAGAGCTGTTTTATACTCTGTATTTACATCCTACTAATGAGGAACCTGAAAAGCTACAGCCTGGTTTATAAAATCCAAAGACCTGATTTTTAAGAGCCCAGACACTGTTTAGTATTATTTAGCAAGTGGGGAATCTCCTCCCTCCAAAAAAGTTAATTCTGAAAAATCATGGTTAAGTTAAAAAGTTGCGATGTGTAAACGCAGCTCCATGAGATGTGAGAACATGAGTTACTTTCTGTATAAAACAGCACACGTCTGGAAAATGGGCTGAAGCTGTACAAAAGCTATTTAACACTGATAAAATAAGATACTTTGGGATTATGCACAAGTGTGGACGCTACATTTTAAATTCCCATTGTCCTTTTTGAGAACATACACAATTGCCTATACATTCATATCACTTATCAACTTAATATAAAACTGCAGCATGCTAGACAGAGGTCATCACGGGACACTGACACGCTTCTGCTCTGCTGTGCCTGCTTAGTCAAACAAGCAGTGCTGCCCCGTGACACCTAACAGGTAAGACTGAGAGCCGAAGAAACCCCAAGGATAGGTGGAATCCTGTCAACTGAGGTAGATTTCTTTATTTAAACATTTTTAAAAAAAAAAATTTTTTTTCCCCTTGAGTTATGCCTAGAAGGTGAGATACCTTTTTGGACTCTTCGGCTATGACAGAACGACGCCATCCATGGTACGGGATGTGGTGTGTCTCAACAGAAGTCCATGAGATGATTTGTTTATTGTTTTCTCACCTCTGAGAAGAGGCTGAACTTAAGACAAAGGAAATGTGAACGCCTCATACCTTGGGAGCCAGGAGAGGAGCAGCACATCTTTCTCTGTACTAGTAAGTGATGATGGGGCGCTGAGGTAACCTATGCGAGCCCAGGGTTTCCCACTTCTGAAATTTGGAACTTTAGATTAAGAGGCAGGTCTAATTTTTTTTGGGCTTTGAAATGCTGGGCTAAGTTTTTCTTCATGAAGCTGAGAATTAACCTGATGACAGCTCAAGTCCCAGCTCTGGCTGTCAATACAAGAAACGAACTGATTCTGTATTGGGTTATTTTCTCCAAAACCTCAGAAGCTGGTGAATGAGGCAGAGTCCACATGTAAAATGGGAAGCCAGGAGAAAGGGGGAAGTTCTAAGCTGGCAAGGGTGGCTATGAAATCTGCCGTGATAGCTCACCCACACCCAGGAAAAACAAGTGCCTGGAAAGCTGAGCCACATGTGGGGTTCCCTGGCAAGTGATGACATCATAGAGCCAGGAAACTGAAAACACCAAACAAATGTCAGGTCATAGAAAATGGAAAGATATTTAAAAGAATGGGGCGCTTCAACTTTGTGAAATACGAAAAATGCAAATTAAAGATCTTAAGTGCCTTGAAGCACCATCTATTTTCACATATCACAAAATGTGAGAGATGCTTAGGGCGAGAGGGGAAGGGAAAGGAGGAAGAGGAGGGGGAGGAAGAGGAGGGAGAGAAGGGAAAAAAAGGAAAAGGAGGGGGCCGTGAGAGTCCATGCTCTGGCCCACTTCTAAGAGATAATATTAGGCATCTGTCCCCAGTAGCATAAGGAGCACAAGGCCTCAACTTGTATTTGTAATGAAGAGAGACAAGCATGTCACATGGGTCAGGATTTGATCAGATATAAACTACAGAGCTCCTAGAAGCTATCCCACATTCTCAGGCATCAGAGACTCGTGGGAAGGTCTGAGGAGCTGACAGTGTTTGACTTGACTTGACTGGCTCCTGTCTTTTAAACACCGCAATTTTTGTTTTTAAAGTATTTTAACATAGACTGTTTTATGGTCAGTAAACTAAGGTTCTTTAGATTTAATGACCAATTGGACTTTTACAGTTCTTCACTTTGGTAAGTTTTACAAATGCTCAAGTAAATTTCTGGGAAGATTTTTTTTTTTTTTTTTTAAAGAACATGAAAGGGATTAAAAAGTGCAGAACTGATCGTGTAAGAACTGAGATCGCACATGGATTGCTTCTGAATGTTTGAGCTGCCTGCTGTCCTTGTCAGAGCTGCAGGGTTCCCTCCCCAGCAGGCAGCTGCACCTTACAGAATCAACAGGCATCAGTGCTGACTGCTAGCAGGAAAGAGGCTTGGGCTGGACCGAGCTCAGCCACAGAAGAGCCTGAGCCTGAGCTCATGGAAACAGCTTTGGTAAACGGTCTCTCTGGAGAAGCTTAAAGACACGGAAGCCAGAGAGGAGTGCCCAGTGTCGGACTACGGACTACGCAGTACTCCAAAACACCCGTCAGAACAGCATGCTGCCTGACTGCTGGGCTTACTGCACCAGCAATCCCTCTCAGACCTCCTGTGGCTGTACTGGAATGACAGGAAGCTCTGAGGAGGTCTCCTGAGCACTCTCTTCTCAACAGGCGATCCTCTTCCACATCCTGTGTCCAACAGTAGCTGCTGCAGCCATGGGCTGACAGTAGCACAATGTCGCTCTTCAGGTCAAGAGCTCTGACCTAAAATCCTTGGCTTGTTCTTAGAGCAACCCTTCATGCACTCTCATGCTTGAACAGGAAACACTTTCCTGCTGGAATGTTCTAGATATCGGTTACCCTCTACTCCAGAGTCAGCCCTCAATATTCTACCCAACAGCATGGGGGTGTCTGCCTAGTTTGACTGTGGTGCTTCCCTCCCATAGAAAGGCTACTTTCTTTTGGTTCCTGGGAGACAATGGCTCAGAGTGTTCCAGAACAATCACAATGTGCCACTGCATGGAGTAAACACAAGCCTCCCAATGTACCAGCCACTAGGCAGCAGCCACACGAATAACGAGGGGCAGGCGGACGGGCGGGCCGGCAGGCAGGCGAGCGGGCGACTGGTCCGTGTTCTCAGGCCTCTGCGGTCAGAGCTTCCTCCTTCTGGTCCTGCAGTCGGCTATAAGAGGATCTGAGCCACATACGGAGAGTGAGTGCTGGCGATGGCAGTCAGCAGAGGCAGGTCATTGGATTCAATCCTGAGTGTTAACAGATGCAAGGAGAGTGTGTGAAAACTGCATCATTTCATAAGGAAGTACTATCTCTACACCAGCTTCTAGTCTAGCTCATCTTTTAAAACTAATGAAAACGTAAAACAGGGCTATCAAGATGGCTTGGCTGGTAAAGGCACCTGCTGTGAAGGCTGATGGCCTGAGTTTCATCTCTGGGACTCACATGATGAAGGAGAGAGAGAACTGACTTCTGCAAGTTGTCCTGACTCCTACACATGCACCCTGGAAAATGCATGCTCCTACATAGATCTACATACATAAAACAAATAAAATGTAAGGAAAACATGTGAGTAAAAGAGATGAGAAAAAGAAAAGACCTCCCAGTAGACACCGTTTCAAAGGAGGTTCACCCTAGAGGACAGTGGGTACAAGGTTGCTCCTCTCCCAGCAGGGGACATCCAAGTCATGCCCGAGGGTGACTTTTCTTCCTCCTTGCATTACCATGTTACATTGTGCTTTGTGGTCTCCTCAGCATCTCCTTCCTCTTGAAGGCATACTGCCTTTGCGCTAAGCTTAAACCAGTCTTAGGAAATGACAAGGCAGGTTCTTCAAGCAACAGGCCTGCAACTTACTGAGCTGAGTGTTCTGAGGAAAAGGAAGAGGTGCCATCACTTCAGATGGACACGGTATGGGCTGACCTTTACAGCGCACTGGGTATAATATGCTGGTAAACTGTTGTGGGAAGGGGAGAACTGGAGGGTTTCAGTTTGAGGAATATATCCTAATTGTTTCTCTGAAAATTCGCTGTTTTTCTAAGACTGTGAATGGCCATTTGTCGGAGTCTCACAGTAAGATAAAGTCCTGTAACCACAAGAATAGATCCAGCAGTCGGGCATCTGAGGCAGGATTACAGTATGAGGCTAAGAAGGAAAACCAGCAGAAGAACCTAACAAGTTAACTGCAAAAGCTCGATGCCTCCAAAAGGGAAAATACTTTAGAATGGATTACCCAAGAAGAACGAATGACAGGTGTGTGCCGGTTTGAATGTCAGCCACAGGTTCATCTATTTGAATGCTTAGTGTCCAGGGAGTGGCACTGTTTGAAAGGATTAGCAGGATTAGGAGTGGACTTGTTGGAAGAAGTGTGTCCTTGGAGGTGGGCTTTGAAAGCCACGCCAGGTCCAGTCTCTCTCAGGGTGCTGGATCAGGATATAAACCTCTCACTCCTCCTGCAGCACTATGTCTAATGTGTGCCACCATGCTCCCTGCCGTGATGACAACAGACTAAACCTCTGAAACGGTAAGCAGCCCCAATTAAATACTTTCCTTTACAAGAGTTGCCTTGGTCATGGTGTCTCTTCACAGTGATACAACAGTGTCTAAGACAATAGGAAAAACTAACTACATCCAGCTGTAAAAGATAGAAAATCTGATAAGAATTTGAGGTCTAACTGTTAACTAATACTGTAAGAGATGGAGAGATGACCCAGCAGTTAAGAGCACATGATACTCTTCCAAAGACTAGGGTTCAGTCCCTAGCATCTCGTCTGCCATCTTGTAACAGCCTGTAAATCCAGCTTGAGGGGATCAGATATCCCTCTTCTGCTCTCCATCTGCATGTGCATATATGTGGCATGCAAATGCATTCACATACACATGTAGTAGCAATAGCAGCAGCAGAAGTAATAACAAAAAAACACTGAGAGGCAGGTATGGTGGCACGTGCTTATACTAATAGTGGAGGGGCTGAAGCTAAAGGATTCTGAATTTAAAGCCAGCCTAGGCTAAACAGTGATACCTCATCTCAAAAGCAAGCAAGCAAGCAAGAAAGCAAACGAAAAAGCTTGCTCGAAAAGGAAAACAAAGTTAACTAAATAAAACAAAAATTTATCAGGCTTAGTAGAAAAATTAAAGGCAGACATTATAGGCATAGTAGTATCTTATTCCAAATTAGCAGAATCATCGTCAGGAATTTGAGGGAAATCCCTCAGGTATAGTCCTTTTTGTTATTTCTATTGAAATGAAAGTGGAGTCAGAGGTTTTGTAGATAAAGTATGACAAGTGTCCTCAGAAGATAGTGTACATTCTTAGTATTGAGCAGGTCTTCCCTTGGGTGGAGTACGCTCAGGAGGTCCACTCGAAGACCTCCCACCTCCTCCACCATGTAAGACAAGCTACTACTCCTCATAGCTTGTGTCTTTTACACTGTTACAGTGTCACTATGAATGAAGAGATAGAATTAGATCAAATGTCACTCCAGCCTACAAGCTGCAACTCACTGGGGAATGGGCACACCTCTGAGTGTCCCTGGGCACAGTGAGAAATACTGATCCTGTAGATAGAGAATGACACAGGCCAATAGGTCATGTGCGTGTGCGTGTGCATGTGTGTGCTGCATCGGACTACAGCTAGTACACGTTGGAGAAAGGCCAGCCTTTCCCAGAACTCACCCCAGCACCACGCTCAGCTCTTTCACATGCACACGTGTGTGTCCCCGGAGATACTCTGAAAGCATTTTACTTTTGAGGTACATCTCCTGTAGTCTGTCTTCCAGATGCATGATGCACTGCAAAGCCAACAGCATTCACAATGAGGACTACAACTGCAGCATCCACCAGGGTCAGAGCGGGGCTTCTCTTTAGTTAGTTCTACAAACACAGCTGTAATTGTCCCCCTTTCGATTAAACCTCCAAAACTACCAGCTTGAGTTTTTCATAAAATAGCTATTAACATTGTTATATAGTATCATTCTAGTATCTTTAAAAGAAAACATTTCACAGAAGTTAAATCATTCCATAAGCATGAACATTCCTGTTTTTTGGCTTTTAAGTTGTCAACTCTCTATCCTTGGAACCAGTCTTATGGTCAATACCGTCGTCAATGTTAAGTCTCTTGCGCACCACATTCCTCCTTAAGTGTATCAAAACCCTACTGAGCAATGAGTTGCAAAAGTGGATTTTTGCACTCGTCCTTTATGCCTCTGTTCACAAAATTTCTTGTCATTAAGAAACTTAGCAATAATCTCATATTTAAGAATTCCTTACTGTGCCATGTTTATGGCCAATGCTCTAGAGAATGTTAACTTACCATTATTTACTTAGCCATGGGGAAATCTACATTTGGGGTATAGTTTTGTGGAAAATGTTTTAGTTCTTGTTTTCTTCCTACACCTCAGACTGTTCTGGCATAATATTCCCAAAAGCAGAATGATTGGAACAAGGTCCCTCACTTTTATTTTGGTATCGAGAGTATCCTTTAACTAAGTCTTTAGTAGCAATAGGAGAGACATGATTTGGGAGATGTCTTCACCCTTGGGATGGTGTCCAGCCTCAGTGGTTAGAGAACTGCAGTCATCTACATCTCTAACCGGCAGCAAATGCTTCTGCACTTGGCAGGCAGCTGTCTAAGTGTCTCTGGGAGATACTCGAAGGCTTTGGCAGGGTAATTCCATCATGTATAATTTCCTTCTGGACCATCAGTCCTCTCATTTTCAAGGTAAAAGGATTAACAGATGCATTTGAAAATGTTGATCCTGACCATCTGGGCTGATCAACATCAGGGCATACAAAGTGTCTGTGAGACAAGGGCACTTTCAGTGTTTCACTGGTTAGCATCTTAGGTACTGTGCTAGGGACAAACCCAACAGCATGTAAGTTAATTTCTCAAATTGAAGGGATACCACCGATCTTGAAATGGTGTCATAAATGAGCATAGGGAAGTAACAGAGAATGCTACCAACTTTTGGTTCGTATGGAATAAAGTTGTAAGTGTTTTAATAAGGTTACAAGATACAATACAAGAACATTCAAATTATAGTGACTTCTAAAAAAAAGTTTTAAAGTGGTTTTTATGTATAGCTGTTCTTAGTCTACAGAAAAAGTATATGCTGCAATGTGGGTCTAGGACTGTATACTAAATGAAAAAAAACACATTTACAAAAAAATAGTTTAAAGCTTCATCATCAAATAGAGTTATGTTGAGTAGTTTTCCCTTCTTTGTAAGATTTTATTCCTGAGATGCAATGTAATTTTCAACTTCTCAAACTTAGCTATTTTTTTCCTTTCATATGTAAGCAGTGCTTAGATGGAACTCTTCTGGATTTTGGTTTTCCCAGGTTAAGTAAGTCATCCATGTATTACCAAGTGGCCATGTATGCTTCTACCAAATGAAGTGAAAGGAATGTTCTGTAAATTATTGCTTTGATAGCTAAGATGTCAGACAATGAGAACAGTGTCTTAGACAATCCAATGACAGCATCTGTAAAGACAGTAACACCACCACAGGGTCTAATATCTCCTCCTTCCCTTACAGAAAAGGAAATTCAAGTCTCAAAATCAGGACAGATCAAAACACTTCTAGGAGAAAGTGAGATCATAATAACGCTGATCATAATAACTCCTGACGCCCCTTGGACCCACAGCCTGCAGAGCATGCTTCAGCTAAGAGCCAAATAAAGATTATTATGAAAGGCGTTGCCAGTTCTTACACCTTCGATACTGCTGAACTGTCACCAAGACATGCCAATCAGACTGACTTACTGGTGGCTTGTAAAATCTGCCATGATTCCAAGTGCTTCGTATGAATTAACTACTTTTCCTAAGCTCATGAAGCACACTCGTACGTTTATTCACTCTTCCAGATGTACAGATAAGCTGAGGCTCTGGGAGGTTACGCAGCACAGAAGTAGAACTTGGAGTTGGCTGTCATGACCATCCTTTGACTGTGAATATATATGCAAGTGACTTTTAAAGCCACCTGTGCTGGTGTGGTACTTTGACACTTTTGGAAAAAAAAAAGCAGCGCTTCCTCTCTGGCCCTCAGAGCATCCTTACAGCATATCTGTAACATCTTCATGATGCAAACAAGAAACCTAAGCTTCAAAGACACTCAGAATCATCCGCCACACAAGTGAAATCCAGGGATGCTGCAAGGTTTTCCTGACCTGCTACAGTATGACACTGCCCATACCCATCTTTAGAAAGCCCACACCAAAGTCCTGACTGTGTGCAAAATGGTGCAACTGAGGACCGCGCCATAAGAATTTAGAGGTGGCCAGTGAAGTGGCAGTCAGTGTATTAACTGATACTCAGCTTCCTGTTTTGCTGTTAAATAATTCTGTGCTACTTCCTGAGGCCAGGAGGGAGGTGGAAGCTTTGAGCTCAGGCTTTGCTGCAGAAAGCAATCCTGCACTGATGGAAGGGAAGCAGAAAGGCGGGCACTTGCACGTGCATCCCTACGGCCAGTGCCCCTAAGCTGCCAGTCATGTGCCTTTCATTCCTCCCCTTCACAAACCTCTCTCTCATTCCTAAACAGACTTTCGACCTCTCTGCACACATACCACATATCAAAAGAAATTTGTTAAATCTATCCCACAGACTAGGGAGGAGCTGCAAATAATTTTCTAGGACTTTCTAGGCTGTCCTTCATTTCTATTTAAAATGTTACAAAAGTGATTATCAAATCCCACTTGGGAAGAAACAGCTGACATCGTTCTGAGTTCTTACACAGAACTTCCAAATTGCAAGCTTCCATTCACCATAATGGACTGAGGGGTACTCCACAGAACAGAAGAAACTACACCCCTTCAGAAACTGGCTGGCCTGGGACCCGTCTAGGACGCTCTCAAGGAGGACTCTGAGTTGCTTTTTAGGCTCCGTTCCCCTTATCTACTTCACTATCTGCTTTGTACAGAAGGCACTGTCCTCTGCTCCATCAAAGCTGTGCCCGGTCTGCAGGTCTCATGCTGCACGCTCCATTTTTCTTTAACGCTAACCTTCAATATATTAAAAATGATGTGTCTGAACTTGTGATTTTTATAATCAGAATACTGAATAAAAGCTATTTTCCAGTTATATGATTATTGATGGCAGAAGACCAAATACTTACAAAATCAGCGGGGAGGTGAAGCTTATGGAGCTGTAAGATGGACTGGAGTAAACTGGACACCTGATTAGAGACCAGGACATCCTGGCCCAGCTTCATGGCGTCCGTCACTTTCCTCTGACTTGTGGCCACCTGGACAGTCCACTTGTCAGTGTCTGCAATGATGCAGACGGCTTCGGCTATGGGCTCATCGAGCACTGGGTGCTGAAAGAGAGAGACGGCAGGTTGGCATTCTCCAGCTCGGAATGGATAGAGCGCTGTCTGAGATTCCAGGATGAAGGTGCGAACTGCAGAAGCCTGGAGCTTGGCAGGTACTCAGAAGGTGTGCTGCCGAAGCAGCGCTTAAATCCAAGTTCAGTGCCTGAGAAGGAGACGCTCAAGTTGTCCTGACCTACAAATGTGCTGTGGTATACATGTACATACACACACACACACACACACACACACACACACACACACACACACACACACACACACCTACCTTTAAAAACAAACAATTAAAAAAATATCAGAAGGTGGACAGATATCCTGAGGAATACACCCAAGGGTGACCTCTGGCCTCCATATACACAGACATGTATGTGTACACATGTGTACACACAATACTACCACCACCAGCACCAATTCCTTAAAGTTACAGCTTTAATTGTTAGACAAAGTTTCTTTAGTAACTGTGACTATGCATACCAATAATTTCTAATAATCAATTATAATGAGGCTGAGTACTTATTGATCCAGATGAATCTAAAAGGTTAAAGTCTGGTTGCTGAGACACATTCTTAAAAATACTTCATAATAAACTGTATCATAAGGTATAAACGTCTGTAATGATGAATCTCAGCTGTCAAGTGAGACTTAGAGCATGCTTATAAAGGACTCTCTTGACTGGGATATTCTAGGTGGGAAGATTGGCTCATGATGGGTGGCACCATTCCCTAGGCTGGGATCCGGGGCTCTATATAGGAGGAAGTGAAGAGTACACACGTTCATTATTCTCTCCTGCTTGTCCACAGATGCAGTGTGACCAGCTGTACCCAGGCTCCTGCTGCTGTGACTGCTGCAGTGACAGACTATAACCTCAAACAGTGAGCCAAAGTGAACCCTTCTCTTCTAAGCTGGTTTTGTCAGGGTATTTTATCACAGTAACAGAGAACAAAAACAAACTAACACAACCTTGAAATAACAGAAAATGGCCTCCTAAATATCTCACCTCTCAATTGGGCTTCTGCTCTACCTGTAGTTGCTCTGAACTCATTGCCTTCCTGTAGCAACCCACAAGAGATCCAGAGATCTGAGATGGAAACTGTAGTTCAGTAGGTGTTAAATGGCTGAGCTAGTGATTCATATATGTGACAAGTTAGTAGCAGGAGCTGGTGGTAAAATAGTAAAAGCTCCCTTGGGATGGTCTTCATCCAAGCCCAAAGCCTCAAGTCTTGCACGTGCTCCACGGCTGGTATGGACAGCAGCATGTTATAGGAGCACTGAGACCTGAGACCTATCCACATGCTACGGGAGGCTTTTTTACCACTCAGCAGCTTGCTTTTCTCATCTGGAATACTACTCCTAGTTTCTGGGAGATAATTTTGACATTGTTAATATTCTATCCTTAAATCTTCAGAAAGGCTGTTTTTCTGATTAATTTTCTTAATGCCTGACTTTTAAAACTGATCTTGAAATTTGGGAGTACAGATATGAATAATATGTAGGTGTGATATTTTATAACAGAATGATTATATTTAATTTTATCAAATTGATTGTTTTGCTATGAAGAAACTTTATTAAAAATAGCAGTCATAATGTTAGAGTATAAAATCTTCCTAGCCTTATGCAAGTGTCCCATGAGTCATATGGCTGATAAGTATCCCTCATTTTATGTTGGAAGGGTACTGGTGTGCTATTTGGAAGTTTGCCTTTTATACTCCTTTGAACGTCTTTTTGTCTTATTTATTGATATAATTTACACATGTTACAATTCACTCACTATATATGTAAATTGGATGAGCTTTAACATACATATATATATATATATATATATATATATATATATATATACACACACACACACTTGTGCACCCACTTTCAAAATCATGTATTAAAATTTTGCAGGACCACAGAAATTCAAGTTCCTTTGTAGTCAGACCTCTCTAGTGAGTCATCCCAGCAACAACTAATACTACGCCTCCTAGAACTGAAGTGGACATTTCTGGTTTCTTTAACAACTCAGTCGTCTCACATGATGCTTTCCTGGAAGCTGTCTTGTAAAAGGGCTGAACACAGACATTTGAGAGGGTGTACGATGTTTAGAAAGAAGATAAATGGAACCCCACAAACAGCGGGAGGACGCTCTTGTGTTGCTATGCCATGCAACGCTTCCCTAGCTGATCTCTGCTGGTCTTCACTTCATAGAGAGAAATGTGCCATAGAACTTCTCATGGTATTCCTGCTGATTCTGGCCCCTTCCACTGACTTGTACCTAAATGGTGGAGCCGTGCTGTTTCTGCTAGATCAAGCCACCTCAACTGATTCACCTGGTGCTTGCTATTGAATGGACTGCTGGTATCCTGACAACAATGAGTGGAACCACCCCAAGGAACTACTTCTAAACAGGTCCACAACACCCTTTTCCTATCAACCTTTTTTTCCCTACCTATGGTCAGTGGGTTAGGAGGGAGGTTGAAACGTTTAAGAACCCTAAATAAAGTAGGTTTTGAAAAATCTAAGCCTACATAGAACTATTGTTCTGACTTTTGGCAGAATTTCAAATAAATGACGATCACATGGTCCATAATCTTTTGTGTCTGGCTTCTTTTAAGATATAGCTGTAATTATTGCATTTTAGTGCCTTATTTGTATTTGTAAGAGTATAGCACAACTCATTTATCCAGAGATGGCACAGCTACATTGCTGTTGTGGAAGACCTGGGTTCAGGTCCCAGAACTTACATAGCAGTTCACAATTGTCTGTAACTCCAGTTCTAGGAAATCTGCCATTTTCTGTATAGACCAGCCATGCATGTGGTACATATGCCTAAATGCAGACAAACACACTCATATATATAAAATAAAAAATAAGTTGAGAAAGAGGAGAGAGGGGAGAGAGGAGAGGGACGGGGGAAGGGAGAGAGAAAAGGGGGGAAGGGGAGCAAGAAGGGAAGGGAGAGGGAGAGAGAAAGGGAGAAGGAGATGAAGAGAGATTGTTTCACATGTTTGGCCACTACAAACAGAACAGGAGGACTGGAGAGATGGCTCCGAGGTTAAGAACACTGGCTGCTCTTTCAGAGGTCCCGAGTTCAGTCCCCAGCAACCCTGTGGTGGCTCATGATCTCATAATGAGATCTGGTGCCCTCTTCTGGTCTGCATGTATACATGGATGCAGAACACTGTATACATAATAAATAAATCTTAAAAAAAAAATGCTGGTTCATGTGCAGGCCTAACTTTGCAAAGTGGCTCCATTGCCATCCGCTGCACATCCCAGCTTCTGTTACTTTGTATGGATCCTTGTCTCAGACTGTATGTTTTCAATTGTAGCCATCAGACAGGCTGTGTAGTCATTTTAATTTGCATTCTCCTAATAAATAATGAAACATCTTTTCTCCTTTGTTCCTATGGCTCAAAAAACAAACTAATCAGAAAGTGACTGCTTCACCAGTGGGCCTTCTGACAGAGCCCACTGTGTCCTCCGTGCACACGAGGGCCTCGCACTAGCACAGCCACTATAGCTCCATGCTCTGCTCCCTGCCCCAGGGGAGCAGACTGCACAGCCAATGCTTTCGAGCACTTTTCTAACTCATTTCCTACAGAAAACCAGTACTGGCTTGCCTTCTGTCCTTATCTGATACCATCCAGCACCCTGTGCTGGCCATTGGTTGTTTAAGCTGCTTATCTGAACTTCCTGACTTCTTTCTGGATAAGGCCTGCTGTCTCCCCTCTATCAAGATGCCCCCATCATAGTGAGTCAGCAACCATGCAAGGTCTAATTGTCCATTTATTTAAGCAAAAGTACCAATGAAGAATTTGAAAGGTACTTTGAACGAATGAGGCCATTTTTGCCAAGACAATTCTCATGGTATACTCCTGTTTACAGAAGGTTCCAAGGTTTTCCCACATACCCTGTTCTCCCTCACACTCGTAACACATTAAATGCATTCTCTACAACAGACAGCTAAAGACCCCTAGAGACGGGGGTGCAGCTGAGTGCTGGGTTCTATGCCTGAGGAGTATGCAGCTCCTTTGGCACCAAGGTCTTAGAACTTCCCTCGAGGCTTTGTTAGTCAGAGTCCGATTTCACAGCACGATGATGAGTTCTCATCCACAGGCTTGGCCTTTCAATACAAATCTGTCCTTCATCCATTTACCCCTGGCCACGTGCCAGCATACCATAAGTTAAAAGCATGCTCATCGCATTCTTAGAGAACCAACTTTAAAAGTATTTCTGTGTAAAAGTACTAACTGTATGCCTAACTGTATGCATCCCAGGCTGGCCCCAAACTCACAGTGACCCTATTGCCTCAGATTCCTGAATGCTCACATTATAGGCATTTGTCACCAAGCTCAGCTTCAAAATCTAGTCTTTAAAACACTGATTTGTAGGTGATTTGGGTCCTAGGACCTAACTTCCTATATGATATCCCTGCAGCAGAAAAAGGGAGGGAAGGGGCGCGTGTCAATCCAATTGCCCAACAGTCTGTGTGATACAAGCTGTATGGTACCACCACCAATGAGAAGAGTAGTTTTAAGCACTGAAGAAGAGCATTCTCTATGTGTGAATCACAGCAGAGGGTTATGGTCAAGAAGGGTAGAGGGGTTGGTATATAAAATTAAAGCAACTCATTAAGAAAAAGAAACCTAAGGGGAAGATCACTCATGAAAAGTACACTGAGTCTCCTTTAGGTCACGGGAGCATGGGAGCAAGGACAAAGAACACAGACAGAGACATGGGATCTGTGGGTCAGCAGTTCCCTCAAGCTTCCTCCCTAGAACAGAAGCAGGAACTTGAAAAATGCTATCTACTGAATTATAACAAGTTGCACATGGACCATGAAGTCCAGGAATAATCATTTGAACCTTCACGGTTAACTTACTGGGTAAGTATGGCTAATGCCCACCTCCTATAGATTCTGTGAGGACCAAATGTAAATTATACACCAACAGATGCAGGGATATAGTTAATGCACATAGTGGGAGCTTAAAGGGGGAGATTCGAACCTGAACTTAGAACCCTAATCTACTGATGCCTCATGGCAGCACCAACACAGATCCTCACTGTAGTTTAGACACCAAGGCATAGTGGAAATTCCCCTAATTGATTGAATAATAAAGACGACGAGAAACTAAACACCGAGCAAGATGGAGCCAGGACTTCCGGGTCTGGGGAGGAAGAGAGAATGTAGGAGAAAGGAACTTGTCTTTCGGACTGTGGGAGCCAGGTGGACACAATGTAGGAAGTCGGAGGTTGTTAGTTCAAGTGGCAGATCCACTGGAAGATTTCTTTTTTTTTTTTTTTGGTTCTTTTTTTTTGAGCTGGGGATCGAACCCAGGGCCTTGGCCTTCCTAGAGTAAGCGCTCTACCACTGAGCTAAATCCCCCAACCCCCACTGGAAGATTTCTAACGTAGAATAATTGGGGAAATTAGGATGCTAGGTTCTGCGCCCAGTGACTGTGCTATCTGTGAGTGTCAAACTAAACAAACAAACAAACTAACTAACTAACAAGCTGCACACATACAGATGGTGGAGTCCCAGCATCCTGCTCTCCCTTCACAGCATGGGTTTGTTGTTAGGTACACAGACTCATAAGAGAAGAACGTTGAGCACTTTCAGAAGAGTGCCTTCAAACACTACAAGAATTATACACTCTTAGAATAAAGACTTCACACTCAGTCTCCCTAGTGTTCCTGTAGAGTTAGCCATGTACATCCACCTCAAAGAATCACTTAGAACCTGCTTACTTATTTGCTGGAAAACAAGAATCTTCTAAAGGAAAAGGAAATGATTCTCAAGAGTCAGGAAAGGTGAACCAGGAGGGGGATGAGGACTGGACTATATAGTTTATTAAATTAAAATTTTAAAAAAGAGCCAGGAAAAAGCAGCTGGGAAATGATAAAAACATCAAGAGATCCCACTGGTTGTACAGTGAGGGAGCTCAACTTCTACAGGGTCAGAGAGATGACACGAGTTCTATTGATTCTATTGACTGTTGATAGCCCTTTCAATAGAAGCAGGCCCACTGGAGAGGAGTCAGCTTCAATGCATTATGATTGGCCTATAAGTCAACTGCTGAGCTTATAGGCTTGGAAGAAATTTAAAACCCATGTTCTGGGTTGCTTCAGCAATACAAACCACACACATCCTATGCCCTAGAGCTTCATTAACTAGTGTTTTTGAGATATGCCCTCAGTATGCGGGCCTTAGTGGCCTCAGGACTCACTATGGGACCCCTGAGGGCTTTCAACTTTGATCTGCTTGCTTCAGCCTCTTTAGCACTAGGATTACAGTATATTCCTCAACTTCATTTTTGTCATGGTGTTTTACCACAGCAATAGAAACCCTAACAAAGACAGCCACCATACCCAGCCCTGGTCCTTACCTAACAAGTCTCTTTTGGGAAGGTTCTATAATTAAAGCATGTGTAGCACCACACTGTACAAAGGAAAACTGAATTATATTAATATTTTTTATTTGCTACACAGTCAAAGACTAGTCTGGGACTCATACACTAGCCTCAAACTTGTGTGCCACAATGCCCAGAATTATGTTTCTTTTTAACATCAACCTTTTCTTATTAGCTATTCCTTAATGGCAGAGTTTACTAAACAGATCTGGGGTATGCTGAGACAATTTCATGTAGTTCAAACCGGACTTGGACTTGCTATGTAGGTAAAGATGACCCTAAAATCCCAGTCTTCCCTTTGACCTTTCAAGTACTGGCTCAAGTACTGGCTCATGTAGAATTTTTTAAGGTCATATCTTATCACATACATACATACATACATACATACATACATACATACATATCAAAACCATACAAACTCAGGTGTGTAATAACACAAACTGGTGGACAGAAATTTCCTTAGAATTAGAACATTCCTTCCTAGAAGGAGGAATGACACTTATTAAGATTCAGGAAATGACACTTACAAGGTTCAGAAAGGCAATGCAATATGCCCCAAGGAGCTCTTACTGCTTAAGGATTCTTGAGACCCCTCCCTGAAGCTGTACAAGCAACTGCTGGGGATAGAAGACCGTCCAGCCCAGCTTGCGTCCTGCACAATTACATGGTTATCAGTTCTGCAGGACACCGTCAAGTTATTTGGTATATTGGGGATGGTGGACAAGCGTAGCTTTTGGGAACTGCCAAGATCTAGGTGTATAACCTAAAACTCCAACAACAACGTCCTCATACACATTGGCAGGGAGAATGCCATCTCCATGTCACTGGTGCACCGAGTCACTGGAATCCTCCTACTTGAGGCTCTGAGTAAGAGACATGCTTGTCGTATATAAAAGGCACTCCACTGATTGCCAACAGATAAAGTAAGTCTGCCACTGCATGACTCTCCTTCCTGCCTACTTCCTTCAACCATGGAGAGCCAAGCCAGCCAGGAAACCCAAGAGGCCACCACCAGACTGCTAGTGCATATGAAGACTCAGAAGAAACAATTACACTTCACATCCCATCTGCACATTTGTTTAGCAGAATTTCTCTCTTGGAAACAGGCTTAGTGTTAGTCACTTAAGAATGAAGAGTTGTCACATGATAAGAGACAAGAGCCTGCATGATGGTGCCTGGCTGTATTCCCAACACTTAGTAGATCAGACAAGAACAGCTCACATTCATGGTCAGCCTGGGCTACAAAGCAAGATCCTATCTCAAGTTAAGAGGAAGGGGGCAGCAAGTGCAGCAGTCACTCTGGGCTATGGGGAGGTGGAGGCCTCTGAGAACCACAAGACACCATGACCAATATGGGCACAGGGCAGGAACGGGGCACTCCAAACAGCATGATGAGCAGGAGGGGTGAAAAGCCTGGCCTCTGTGTGCTGTGATTGTGGCTGCACTCACTGTGCTTCCTGGGATGATGCCCACATTCAGCCTGTGACCACCAGCTCAACGGCCAGGCTGAGATCAGATTCAGTTTGAAGGTGCAACAAGGTGTACAAGGTCACAGAGTCCCAGAACCAAGTCCCGTGACGGAGTGTGTGGCTTCAATGCCAGAGAAGGTTTGCAGCTTTTTGTGGAGGTTGGCATAATGTCTAAGTATCTCATACAGAAAAGAAAATGGGAAAATGAAAGTAGACATGTGCTCAATTCTGAAACAGTGTGCAGAAAAGACAGAAAGTCCAAAGGACCTTAGAACAGAAAATAAATACAGGGAACTGTAGAGATGGCCCAGGTTAAGAACATTGTTCCAGGAGCCAGTCCTACAGATCCAAAGCTTTATTTCACAGGGCAACAACAGGGTATCTGAGAGGGGCCTCAGTGAGGATGTAGTACTGACAGAGAACCAGAAGTCAGAGGCCTGAATATTGCAAGTAAAGAAGTGTGGACAAAAGGATAACCCATGGGACACACTGTCATACACTGCAGCTTCTACAACAAGATTCCCCCCCACCTTTTCCTTTTCTTTTGTGGAGAGGTTGCAAGAATGGATGATGGGTATGAAGGGATGGGAGAGGAGTGGGATTGGAGTGCACTGATGTGAAATCATGAAGAGTCAATAAAAAACACACAAAATAAAACAAAACAAAATCAAACACTCTTCTGAAGAACCTGGGTTCAGTTCCCAGCACCCACATGACGACTCACAGAGCCATCTGTAACTCCAGTTCCTCCTCTGGCCTTTGCAGGCAAAACTCCTATACCCATAAAAATAAATAAATGTAAAAGAATATGAAATGAATGCAAAGAGCGACAGGCGTCATGTCAAATACACCACTCTTCCTCTTCATGACTCTGAAGAAAGATTATGCACATTTCTCTTTGCCCCAGAAAAAGGCAAATTCTCATCAGTATTTCAAGTCTAATATGAAACCTACAATGCTCTAAACTCAGTTTTATGAAGTTACTTAAAAAGAACAAGCACTTTTCATGCACCAGGCACCAGGTGACACACTAAGAATACAAAGAAATACATAAGCCTCTGTTTCTGTTCGCAGTAAGTGCAGGCCTATGGGAGGGAGTGACACATGTTTGTAGATGCCTGGACATGTATGCATACTGATGTATATGTATGAAGGCATGTACATGTATACCCACACACAATGCAAAGATCTCACTAAATAATATCCCTGATCATTTGTAAGGATTTCCGTCCTCTTTATGACTAAAAGGTGATCCTCAAAATCCAGTTATAGGTAAAATATGTATTTTAAGAGTTAGAGGCAACAGATCAGTGGGAAGGAGGGAAGAGGGGGGACTGGCAAGTGAGATGGGCATGATGACAAATGCCTATAATCCCAGAACTCTACACAGCTAACAGGAAACTAACAGGAGGATTGCGAGTTCCAAGGCCCACCCGGGTTACGTGGTAAGATGATGTCTGAAAAAGCAAACAGTAACATAACTCACTTCATTTAAAAGCCCTCGAAACACATCTCCCAATCCCAGGTGGGGTTGCATTCAGAGCTCCAGCTGCACAAGGCAGAGCTGCAGGCCCCGAGTTACTAATGTAACCTAGAGAAACGAAAACAGCCAGGGTGTTGTAAACAAGGGACTCATCCAAAATGGTTTCCTCTCTAGCCTGTTGATCTGACCCGAGGCATTTAATACTATGTGCTACTTAAGTAATGGTTTCTTGTCTGATGGGACAGGCTGTTCTTTTGTAGTCTGGCTGGTTGGTTGCCCACATGAATTAATTAGTATTCATGAGTACGTATCACAGCCAGGCTTTCAGCAAACCTCCTTATCTGTGCTACTGACTCCTATGTGATATTTCTGGAGTCAATCTGCTGCTGCTGCTGCTGCTGCTCTTAAAATTAAATGGAACAGGCTGCTATAGTCAACTGTTATTTATAAATTGGTCTGAAAAATGCCCGAAGTCTAGATCACTGTTATGATGCCAACTGTAGCCCCGATGACCTTACCTAATGTAAGAGAAGCCAGCGGGCTCCTTGTTACATGACAAAGGGCAAACTTCTGCTCAGGCTCGGCTCAGTCACCTCCAGCAGTGCTCTCAGTGTCTAACACAGAAGTGCTGAGGACACTTGCACATCTTTCTAAACTCTGAAGTAATTCTGTTTCAACTAACACAGTCTTGTCTACCTGTTAATAACACCTCACACTACTTTACCACTTATAAGGATTTTCCACACTTCCTGTTTAAATAGTTAACAGTTACTGAGGGCTTAGTAGTGCATACCAGACACTGGGATCAACACCTGATGTGGATTATGGAAATTTTCAAATTCAAATGAAATCAGTACCCTTTATTTTATAGGATGAACACTTCCCCCAACGGCCACAAAGCCAATAGGAGCTGAGCTATGATTCAGACCTAGGTTGCCTCTTTGGAGGCCCAACTTCTCGAATGTAGGGCAGAGATCAAACTCAAGTGTTCTGTACACACATCCATCCTGTTTTTCAAGACATGTTCTCTCATGAGGACCTCAATGAGGAGGCTGGGCGTGGCCAGCAGTGAGCTACAGGGATCATTCCACCTCTGCCTCCCCAGTGCTGGATTATAAACGCATGACGCCACACCCAGGATTTTAGGCATGGGTCCTGGAGACCAAACATGCTTATGCTTATTGGGCAAGCACTTTCCTACTGAGCTTTCTCCCCAACGTGGAAAGCGAACTCTTACTCACTGCATCCTAGTCTCCCTGTTCTTGTGTCCTCTAAAAATCATCCTTAGGTTTAAGTGATGTTAGCTGACTAGTTGGAAGTCTCGGTGAGTAGTGACACCAGGACTCAGAGCCAAGCTACCTGGCACTGGTCTGTCGCCCTCCTTGCCTTCACTTTGGTCACCAACACTGCCTAGTTGGCTGCACTCATTGGCAGGCACACGGGACACAGAAGACAGACAAGGCTGACTGGGTGGGGGGGTGGGGGGGAGGGGGTGGGGGGGTGGGGTGGCACAGGATGAGTGTTGCTGGCTCAGGCATGTGTCCCCTCTCATTCAGTGAACAGGAAGGTGAAGGAAAGGATACGGTTAATTGATAGGGAAAGTTACCATGGACTGTTACAGAGGCTGGGTAACTTGTATTAGGAGGAAAGAGTTCAAATATCAGACTGAAAAATAGCACGGGTTAAACACCTCGAGAAAACCTGAGTCCTAGTGTTTGAAAGGCAATGAAAGCCATGAAAGTAAACGGCAAAAGATATCTTTTGTAAGAGTCTAGGATAACAAAAAGGATAAAAAGATACTCTTGATGTTGACTGTTCTAGAAAGAAATTTCCTTGTGCTCCAAAGAAAGCTAGTCTGTTGTGGCTATATAATGCACATTTATAAAGCCAGATTTTATAATCTAAACCATGCATGAGTCTAAGAAAAAACAATCAAGAACTTACCAGAGTTGCCTTTACCAAGTTATTCAAAATCCTTCTTTAAAAGGAATCACAAGCCCCAAAGCCTGACATGAGACTGGAATTATTTATACTCCCAAATCAGGTTGTGAAAGCAAGCGGTGCACAGGATTCCCCCACTTCTCCCCACAAGTTCTCAGTGTGCACAGGGTACACATAGCCCTTATCTCTGCTTCTTTTCCTGACGATGTGCTCGGCTTAGAAACATCACTGTCCCTTACGAATAGTTAATTCACCAATGTTTTAAAAATACATCTATTTCCCAAGTACTTGTAAATGGAAGTTAAGTGCCTTTTAAAGTAAAAACAGAACAACATTGTTACAGACCAGAGTGTGAATCAGAGAGGCAGTGTAAGTGAAACTCCATTTCAAAATCAAAACTCAGGACCACCATGATGGTGCCCACCTATCATCCCAGGGTTTGGGAGGCAGATGCTGGTGGATTGCTTAGAGCCTGAGGCTACACAGTGAGAGTTCATTTCAAACAAACAAACAAACAAACAAACAAACAAACAAATGCAAAACTCATGATGATGAGTGTTAAATGAAATTGGAAATCCACTAACTGGACATATTATGAAATTATTAAAACTTGAGGATTTTTTTATGAGCAATCCACAATTTTCTATATAACAGTATGCACATGACTGTATTTTGTAAGCACTCACATCACACGAAATAAATTAGTATGCCTAATAAAATTTAACCTCTCAAGATGACTATATAGTTTAAAGAAATGAGAGCTCCTCCAGTGTAAAAATACTGTTTTTAAAAGGGAGAAAATGAAAACGGAAAAGCTCTAAGAGGAATGATAATGTAGATATGGCCATTTCCTCAAATAAAAGAATTACAGAGGTAGATGGTGACAATGAAAATCAAATATTCAGAAATTAGAAATTGAGTTGTGTCACAGATAAGGTGGAAGTGGTTATCAACCAGGAAATTGCTTTTCCATGGTGGTTAGAAAGTGAATTTGGGCACTTTGGGGAAAATGTGCAGCAGCTCATGAGCTCAGTGTCACTGAGGACAACCGCTAGCTCCTAGAGCCTATTTGAGCCTCTGTTAGGAGCAGAACTGTGGCTTGGTGGAGAAAAGGTGAAAGGAACAAAACCAACATCCTTCGGAATCAAACCGACACAGCACAGAAAGCAAACACCCAAGGGCTCTGCATGTATGGACACAGGCAGGAGGTGACATAAACAGGGTCCCATCACATCCCAACACACGCCAAACACACAAAGGACAGGCACACTGAGGACAGTGCAGAGACACGATACCATGTAAGGAGGGCCCTGTGCTTATACTATGGGATGGATAGATGAGCACCTCTGAAATGATAAGAGAAAGTGTGTGGTAGCTATAGTAAGAATGAAGGGAACTGTGAGTCACTTGTAGATAACAGAAACTTCAGTTTTATTTCAGGACAGTTCCCGTGAGGGAAGGTGTCTGATCAAAGGGTGTGGGACTAGACATATTTGGGTAAGCACATGTGTGCTGGGTGGGCCCTGCACAGATCCCACCTACTTTCTCCACAGCTCTTTACCTCTATGGGGTGCAGGATCCTGTTCTCTGTTTCCCACTTGAGCCCTTCTTACTTCATACAAGCAACCTTAGCCTGCTGAGCCTGTGTCCACTTTGTATCTGGGTGGATGCTCAAGGCTAAAGATGACCTACAATGCCTTCTTTTCTACTCTGCAGAAACTCCTCCCCTCAACAAACAAAAAGTGTGCAATAAGGAGATAACAAAGCCAGGTTCCAACAATCTTAATGAGTCAACAAGGGTTCTCCCTATTGCACAGATAGCATATGTTTCTAATTGCAAAGTAGCTATGCTTGCACATCTGCCCAGTGGCAGCACAATTAAAACAGGTCCATCACATTGACACAGTTTCTCTAAGTGTTCAGCTCCTGTCATGCTGCAGATAACAGAAAAGCACTTAACAGTGGCTGCAGGCAACTTCCCAGTAATACCTGTAAATCGTTCCATAGCCATCTCCACCCGGCTATCAAAGTGAGCTCAATGACAAATCAGTTAAAGCCAATTGCTTTTAGAAACTTGCAAGGTCTGGATAAAAAGCAAGCCATACACAACATCTCTTCAATCTTCCTTCTGAAGACATAAAACTGTCACTTGCCATCTGCCCATTTACGTTTGCCAGGCTAGCCACAGCCATCCACTCCCACTTTACCCTGACCACCCGTTCTGGCTCCAGGAGGCTGACCTCTGAAGAAAACCGGAGGTCTGTGCCTTAGCTGTGCCCTTGCTCTTTGGCCTCTTGCAAAAGAAACTGGAGGATGGAGGAGAGCCCTGGGAGCCAGATGCTCCACCGTCCTCACTGTCCCCAAACAGGCAGTCTTTCTTCCTGCTGCAGGACACTGCAGTCCTGCTCACCG
Organism: Rattus rattus; assembly: GCF_011064425.1. Classification (NCBI taxonomy): domain Eukaryota; kingdom Metazoa; phylum Chordata; class Mammalia; order Rodentia; family Muridae; genus Rattus; species Rattus rattus. Next base: position 73,922,222 of record NC_046156.1, on the reverse strand, counting down.
AGTCCCCAGACTCTTAACTACACCTCACTGGCTGTCATGTCACTCTATGTCCGTACAAGCGATCCGTTATGCAGATGCCTCCAATGTGAGCTGGAGAACCAGTTGCTGGTCATCCTGTGGGTCTACCCTGGTCACTTACATGCACCGTGTGGACCAGATCGGCTGCCAGGCACTGCTTCAGCTTCTCATCGCTGCTGGTTCCGTGCAGCACCAAGTCAGGCATATACGTGGCGCAGTAACCTGCCAGAAGTGAGCGGCCAAAATTTCTAACATTTGGCTTGCTGGTGCTCTGAGACCTAAAACAACATTTGAAATATTAAATGCACAGCTAAAAAAGCACAAACTTTTGCTATTACAATGGAAACAAAACCTCAAATACTACAAGAAAATATAGTTTTCCTGTAGTTCTTATCAGGGTCATCGAGTAAGAAGACCGTAAGTGTGAGAAAAGAGGGAATTTGGGAGAAAGGAGATAATTTTTATTAAAATGGAAGCCTGAAAAAATATAGTATTTCCATGGCTAGTTAAAACTTCATTCTTAAGCCATATGTGGAGGTGCCTATTCTCAGTTTAAGGCTAGCCTAGGCTACATAGTGAGACTTGTCTAAAGAACTTAAGATCCTATTCTTTTTTTTTTTTTTTAGAGCTGAGGACCGAACCCAGGGCCTTGTGATTGCTAGGCAAGCTCTCTACCACTGAGCTAAATCCCCAACCTCCAAGATCCCATTCTTATCCATTATACTGAACATGCACCATAAAGTCTCTGTCAGAAGGATGAAGAATGAGGCTGGGTATCATAGTGCCAAAAGCATGGCTTCCTGAATCTGACCTATCTGCAGAGAGCAGTGACCACCACAGTGAAGAACAACAGAAGGAATCTTTTAATTGCAACTTTCAGTCTTCGTGAACCAAAGAACCAACCTGCTGGAGAGCTAATAGAGGCCCGAGCGGCAGGAGGGGGTCTCAGTGAGTGGGATCTATCATCACCTTAGAAGCAGGACATCCACAGCCAGCCATACACATTACATAGACACGAGGGAACTCTCTCCTCCTTGCTAGCGTGGCCACTTTGGCTCTTTACTCCCCCAGTATCTCAAGAACTGCAAAGACCATCAACCGTCCTTTGTCCAAGAACTTAGTCGCACCAAGATGGTGTGTATCCTTGGAGATCAGACAGGCTGGAAACCCCTGGATGTAAGTGGTGATCAGCTAATATTTAAGAGAGAAGCATGTGATACATGTGACCATGAGTGGCTAGCATGGTCATAGCGTCAGGCTATGGACAGACTCCAGTTCCCCGTGCAGTGTTACCTTGGTAGAGGCAGTTCCACTTCAAAGGACCCTTCAGTCCTGTCACAATTGTGACCTAGTTCTAGCAGGGCTAAAACACATGCTTCATCGTCACTGTCTCCGAGAGCACTATCCAAGCTTTCATTCCTGGGAATGTCTCCTTCGCTCCTGTAGTTGGTCTTACCACTGGCATCCCCATAGGGGACATCTGCAGCAATCAGCAGGTCACCCTGCTGTCTACATCTGTTTGGAACAGGCTCTGATGAAGGTCCTTCGCTGCCTTTTAATTGCACATCTCTAGTCTGTTCCAGCTGTCTCCAGCCACTTTCCGCTGTACAAGTGGAAGGTGCAAGGGGGCCATCAGCTTGGCTCAGCTGTCCCACGGCATGTGCCATGTTGGCTCGGAGGCCTCTGTTCTCAGAGACACCTTCTTCTCCTAAACAGTGGTCCTGAGGTGTGATGTCCTTCTGAAAGTCAGCTTTGAAGGAGCACCCAGAGGCCTGCTGGTCTTGAGTCAGGCCAGTGTCCATGCTAGACCTGGCAGAGGCACTGGCCCCATGAAAATGTCCACAGGCCTTTAACCGCTCCTCCATTCTTTTGGTGCGGCTTTCAAAGTCAGACTCTGGAGAGATGGAACTTCCAATGTGGAAAGTGACCTTTTCAACAGGAGGACCCTCCTGGGAATGTCTGTCAGGGCAGGGCCAGGCTGCTGAGCGCTCTGCTCGTTTCTTTAGCATCTCGCCATGCAGCTCTTCATGGAAAGTTTGTTGGTCCATCCTTCTTTTTACCCTGGGCACCTCACAGCTGGGAGGTCCTGAAGAACAATCCTGGGCTACCTGTTGGTCATTCTGTTTGTCCTCACAGAACATGCCTCGAGGTGTCCATGAACTGTCAGTTTCGGCCTCTTGGAACCCCACGCTGCTGGCCTCAGAATCCTGCTCTGGCCTCTTGCATCTGTTTCTTTCAGGTTTGTGGCCCAGTTCGGTATTAATGCCTTCTGGGATCTCAGCTACTGCTGTAGGCTCAGGGCTCCTCCTCTCAGATGTCCCTGCTGGTAGGATTGGTGGTACCAGAGCGGGCTCATTGCTCACTGTAACTACCACATACTCAGACTCTTCTACCTCTCCTTTTTCCAAGGCAGTTACAATCTTGCTCCCATTTATAACCTGGTCATCGTCACTGTGATTCCCACTCCAGGTCAGCTGATTCTCTTGCAGTTCAGAGCAACGGAGAAAGTAGGTTAGAACATAAAGAATGCGCTGGACCAAATCCTTCTGCTTCCCAATCACCACGGTGCGAGTCAGTCTCACTGGAGAGCCTATAGCTCCATAAAGATCACCTGCAGGGCAAAGATGGACAGAAGACAAAGCCCTCTGGTGTTAGCACGCATAGATCTGTCTGCCCTTTACAAGAACAAAATGGGTAACTTGATTTCCAGCCTCCAACCACTTTTTGACATACAAGATATAGAATTTCTAGGAATGGCCATGTTCCAGTCCCCCTGATCCTGGAGAGCAGGTCTGGAAGATAACACAGGCTGCAGCCCAGCATCCAGCTGAGCACAGCAGAGCACAGCAGTGGCTCTATTGGATACGCAAGCCCTTCATTATGCTCAGGCAGTAGCAGCAGGCCCAAGGAAGGCTGAAGCTACTCCTTTGCATAAGTGACCAGATGAAGTATGCCATACTTGGAGATATCTTGCAAATTAGAAATCTTCTTAGAATACTCAGGTGGGAACTTTATCAGGGGGAGGACTGGAGAGAGTGCTCAACGGTTAAGAGCACGTGCTGTGCCTGTTGAGTCTGTAACTCTAGATAGGCCATCTTCTGATCTCCTCAGATACTTGCACTAGCCTGATGCACAAGCACACACACATAATTGAAAATAAAGGAAAAATCCCAGGATAGTAAACCTTAAGGGTAAAATGCAAATTCAAGAATTTCCAAACTGATAAGAAGTAAATCAATTAAAAACACTTAGTGAGGTTAGTATGTATAGGATTCTCTTCATAGAGTGATTGACTCTAAGTAAACTCAGTTTATAAGAAAAAAGTATCTAGTTATGAATAATAAACCTGGAATTTTTCTTTATTTTATAGAATATAAAAATTCTACAGGACACAAAATGTTGTCTTAGTTATGCTCTGATAAGCTGGTCAAAATGGGCTGATGAGCCAGCTTTGTGTTCAGTGTGAAAAGTTTTATAGAACACACTGACATAGAGTTAAAGGCAGCAACAGAACAGAGAAGGCTAAATTGGGGGTGGGAAAAAAGGGCAAGGTAGAGAGGGAACATTGGGAAAAATAACTAAAGGCCTTTTTAAAAAGGAGACCAAATACTGTAGAAGCTCACACGCGCACACACACACACACACACACACTCACACTCTCTCTCTCTCTCTCTCTCGTTAAAATAGTTACCTACCATAGGGCAACAGTGTTCCTATCAGATACAAGCTATCAAATAAAAATTCCGGAGCCAGGAATGGGCTATTTCTTTAGAGTTGTTGGCTGATGAGATCCTATAGACCCCAGCCCCTGCCACCCCAAACATTACAGGCTATTGCCAATACTGTTAGTTACCCTCTAGACTTTCAGAGTAAGACGCTATTGCTGAAGATACCACATAGAGAACTTAGCTGATGCTTACCTGGAAGCTACGGCCCTAGCTGGCTAGCTTTTACAGTACTGGAAGGTGCTGTGAATGCTAGAGGGGAAAGGAATCATCAATCAGATCCAACCGAGAGTCCTATGAGATACAAAGACAGCTGGCCTGATAAAACATGACCTCTGGTGTAACAGTGGTACAATTATCATGGGAGAAACTAATCACTCATTGCTTGGAGTTAGGTCCTATTCCACAAGATACAACTCATACCCAGCATAATTATGGAGCCAAGAACCTATGTCTGGACGGGTCCAGGCTGTGGAGAGAGCCGCTACTGTGCTTCTCTAAATGGGCACGGTATTCCTAATGACGTACGGTTGCTCCCATAGGCCAGTGCATCTTCTCAGCCTCATCTGAGAAGCTTCTATCTACTGCATATGGTTATCAGCATAGAAACCCACACCTGCCCAAGGTACAGAAGATAAGAGACGGCAAAAATGCTCTCCCTAACAGAGCACAAATGCTGTGCCCTCCTCTTCTCAAGGATCACTGTAGAAGAGGGAACAGAAAGAATTTCAGAGCCAGGGGCAGTGGATGACCACACAGTGTCTTGTGGGCACAGTGGGACAGGCAGCTGCACAAAAGAACTAACAGCAGTCTTGACAAATGAAATTCCAGTATGACGATGGAAGTTACGATAAAATCCCACCCCAGCTATGGAGCTATGGGTAACTGTTAGCTTCTGGGAAAAGAAGAGATAGTCCTCTCTTAGTATTGCCCCTGGTAAGTCAACCAACCAAACTCCAGGGCAACACCCAAGAATTGCCCAAGAATATTTGGGCAATACAAATTGATCTTCATGGGCTTTAAAAATAAAATTCAAAGGACACAAGGTTAGGTGGGGAAGGGGGTAGATCTGGAAGCGCTGGGGGAGGGAAGGGGAGTATGGTCAAAACATGCAAAACTCTCAAAGAACACATTTTTAAAAAGTACTGGTACCTAAGTACTAAGTCATCAAGCTCAATCGTTTGATTGTAGTGGTAAGATAGACAGCCAATGCTTACTGACTGGGTATGCACCTAGTTTCCTAAGAGCGAAAACTACCTCCTTATACAACTGAGCCAGAGCTGAAAGCCACCAACGCTGGCATGTGTGCTGCACAGACGACAGGCTATGTGATGGGTACAAAGAAGAACTCGGGACGTCAAGACTCAGCTGAGGAATGCACCCGTAGAGAGGCAGGAAGCCACAGGTTAGAGACAACTAAAATTAGTGGACTGAGGTTGAGAGAGACTGTGAGAACGAGCAGGAAGTTTTCTCTCTAGGGAACCATAAGGAAGTTTGTCCTTCACAGAGTTTCCCCTACTACACAGCTTCCAAAAACATTTGAAGAGCAGGACAGAAATGATAACAAACACTTTTCTCTATAAAAGGACAGGACTGAAGGCTAAAGGATCCTTAGCATCTAAGAGGTCATTCTAGACTTTAAGAGAAAGCTGAGAAGTGTGGTAAGATGCTATGGTTTGGCCTCAGAAAACTGCCCTCGGTATAGGCTAATGCTATGCCTTCTTTCTGATCCTATCTCCCCAAGCTTCAGCACATCACAGTCACTTCAGAATTCAGGGGTGTTTCTGTGACAGCAGCCTTGGTGTATTACCACATACAAGCTGGTCCTGGTGGTGTGGGCCTATGATCCCAGTTACTATGGACGCTGAGGAAAGAGGATCGTGAGTTCAAGACCAGCACAGGCTATACAGTGAATTCCAGGCCAGCCTAGACTACAAACAGTGACTCTGTCTCAAGAATGAAACAAACAAGCAACACTTCCCACGTCAAAGAAAAATAAACAGATGTAACAATTTTATCAGATGGCTTGAACCTTATGTATTTTGATATATATTTTAAATTAATTTTCTAAGTGTTGGAGCAGCACAGTCTATGACTTTTCACATATACAGGGTACATAAATAGGGCTTCACCAATCAGGAAGAAGGGTTATTCGTGTAGCTAGCTCACAGCAGCAAAACTAGAAAAGAAGCACAAAGTTCTTTACGCAGGGGAAGGGTTCAAAATCTTCCATAAAAATGGAAAATGGGGAGTCTTTAGAAAAAGAATACATTATATTTGTAAATGAAATGGATAACAAGGGAAGACATTGCTGAGTAAAGGCTGGGGACATAATTCAGTAAGAGTGACTACAAGCCTGAGGTCCTAGGTTCACTTCCCAGTGTCCACAGGAAGCCAGGTGTAGTCACATGTGCTTGTATCCAAACTGCTGAGGAACAGAGAATTAATTCCAGGTTCAGTGAGAAAGCCCTTCTCAAGGGAACAAGGCACACGGCAACAGTACTGGCATGGTTATATGCTCCTGCACAGGTCTGTGCGCATGCACGCACACACGCACGCACGCACACACACACAAACACGCCCAAAGAATGAAAAGTCATGGTAAAGGTCAGGTAAAACTAGATAATAGTTACCATCAAAATCAAGGTGGGCAACATTTTCTATGGTTATCTGAGGGGAAACAGATGTATGCTTTCTTGTTGGATCAGATTTACAAGTACTTATTACCTTTTATTTTTGGCCAGAAAATAACTAACTGTTGCAAACAAAAGATTATGCTGTGAAACACACCCTCCTGAAGAGTTTCTTTCCTTGTCTACACAACGGAGACCTCACAAGTGTCTGAAATATGAGAAGTACCATGTTTGTGACAGCCAAGTCTGATGTTCATGTAATCGTAAGACTCTGATGAAGAGCAGAGCTCATCAGGGTGGAGAAAAAGAGATAGCATGTTTAAAACGGGTCAAGTGGGATTGCCCGCTCTGAGGAGGAGAAACAAGAGGAAAGATGAATGATGTAGACTGCCCTGTGTCTGTGGGCTCCTCAGGCATGGTGCTATGCACACAGTAGGGATTCTGGGAAGAGGAGGGAGAGAGACAGGAGCAGAAATAGATTTTAAATGAAGGACTCCCCAAAAGCAAAACTTTATGAGTGACATAGGTCTGTCCATCCAAGAAGGTCAATTAACTCAATTATGAAAACCCAAGGAAAACCCCAGTAAAAGTAAAAGTAGACCCTAAAGCTGAACTGCCAAAAGCCAAAGGCAAAAAGGGCATCTTGAAGGCAGCAGGAGAAAACTCACTCACCACAAGCACAGTTTCTCACCTACAACAACAGACACCTCCACACCCTAAAACTCACATTTTACAGAACCTTGTGCGAGTCCTTCTGTTTCTATGCGACTATCCTGTTTAAATACTTTTCCAACCCACTACCGGCTTCCACAGTCCACTGGTGGGTGGTATCCCTAATGTGGAATCCTTGTGCATGGTGCCCATGGGGCAAAGGCACCAGATCACTGCACCCCTAGGAGCAGTTCCTTGAATGTGAAGAGACTGCAGCTGGGCTCCTCTGCCTGTGTGAGACTCCACACAGGTAAGAACAGAAGTGCACACTATCCTCCTGATGAGCCCTCAGTAATGGTGAAATCATCCTCGATAGAACGAACCATTTTTATTACTTGGGAAACCAAATTAAAATCACATCTGCATTGCTGTTTAGCCCCCAGAGCTTACATTTTCTTGCCTACTGTGGCACACAGAAAATAACCATAATTTAAGTACAATCTCTGTCTAATCACGGAAATGCTTTCACCATTTGTGATCATGGAGACTCAGTCACTCACACTTGTCTTTATAAGGTTGTCAGATGCCTTCTCTATGCAAGGCTTCATTCCCTCCCGAAACTACTCCGACCAACACCCTGTCCCCAGAGGGACTTCTCAGGAAGCGGACTGAAGGCCCACAGGGGCATATGGTCTCCGATGAAAAGCAACAAGCAAGCCCACAGGAAGGGATTGTGCCTTATTAGGCTGAACACAAGGAGTCTGTGTTTCCTACTTAGCTCAATCCCGCAGGAGAAGCATGCCGACATCTAAATGCATTTGTCTAATTAAATGCATGCTGCTTAATCACCACTGTTTGGAAATCAACTCTGCAGCAGGACACACTGTATTTCCTTAATGTCCAGCCTGTTCCCCTCCAGCAGTAAACACTACACTTTAAAAAATTATCTTCCCCAAATGAGAACAACAACATATGTTCTCAGGGCTACTCAGCCCTGAGTGAGGTGGCGAGTTCGGGACTGTTCATTGTACCAAGTATCAAAATATAAAGCACTGTCTTTTTTTTTTTTTGAACCTTCATTACAGAGCCCAGGCTAGATGACCTTAATCCTCCTGCCTCAGCCTCCCAAGTCCTAGGATTACAATCATGTGTAGTCACTTGCAATCTAACATGGTTTTACTATCCACAAATTCTTTTGTTAATTCATTAAAGACACACCTATTACTTACCCTATGAGATTTGTATCTTCTTTTGTGTCTTGTGGGCACAAGGACAAGAAAGTACTTTTATTGCTATAAAGTAAGGGCGACTCTGACAGGTAGGAGTGAGAATCTCATCCTATCTGTGAGTATGTGTGCAAGGCACTAACAACAAAGCTTGTGCTGTGGTGTCAGCCTTCATTACAGCTTCTGAAACACTGTTTTAGGCTACAGTGCTTTCCCCAAGTCCACTGCTTTCCCTGGCAATTACCGTTTGGAGATTCCTACAAGTAAGGCTTCTCTCTCCATAAATGCCCCATGATGTAGATTCAGGAGCAGCATCCAGAGCAACGGTGCTTGGTGCAAGTGACTGCACGTCACAGTGAACACAAGTCCTGACCCCTCCCATCTGACATGTGTGGACAGGGCTTATCTGGCCACATACAAATTCCCAGACTCTACAGTTAACAAACAAAAAGAAGGGCACAGGAATGCTAAGTGACTGCCTTCCGAAACCAAGGAACAATAGGCCTCTGGCACCCACACTCCTTGCACACTCTTAGCCAAGCACTAGGGTGTTTTCAAAAGACCTGACCAAGGATCAACCTTGTCCACCAGGCAGCTGACTGCGGAGCCTTAATAGCTATGATTCAACTCTGAGTTCTAGCACATGGGTGGGACAGACGTCATGTGATCATACCGTGTGTCATTCTAATGCTTGCTGAGAACAAGGCCTCATAAACCCAGCTATGTAACCCTAGGCTCACCCATGCAGTGTTAGATCACTATACCATGCCTACGCATATGGGTTGAGGAAGTAATGCTACCATCAAGTGCAAGGACCAAGTGACAGATGAGACATCGGATCTATGGCAGTCAGAGCGGTAGTGACATGTAAGTGTGCCACTTTCCTCTGGTCTTCTCTCCCTAGCCACTCCATCAACAGCTCTCACTCCTTTTCTTGCTCCTCTTCCCACTGACATTTGACAAAATTTGGAGACATTTTGATGGTTACAACTCTAGGAAGACAGGGGGTATACTAGCATCTAATGAATGGAGGCCAGGGATATGGCTGAACAACCTAGAAGACAGCCCTCCCCTGTCCTATCATAACTTGACCACAAAAAATTATCTGCCCAAACAGTCAGTAGTTAAACCATCATAGGGTGAACAGGCTCTGTGCGTCTGGTGGACTCAGTTTGACTACAAGGTCTCAAGAAAGCAGAACAAAGCAGCCAGCAAGGGAAAGGGATGAGGAGAGGAGCCTGCCAGTTAGATCTGTGGGCCTATCTTATTCCTGCAAGAGACAATCTTTGTGTGACTTGGTTAGAAAGCCAGTCAAATAGGTACTAACCCAGCTGTGCCCAGAGAGGATTATATGGATGTGTTTTGGCCAGCATGTTCACTGACTGAGAGGTGCGCTTCTCCGAGAAGGCTTTAATGGGAGGATGGTCAACAGGCATGACAGTTGGTACCCAGGCCAGGTGGTAGGTTAACACCGCAGTCAGTAAGGCAGCGAAAAACCTTGGGAAAACAGACAAAAGCATACCCAGATTAGTCAAATACAGGATAAGGCATATCCTGCACAGAACATGCACTGGCCCAGGATTGGTCTGCAAGTCAAAAGAGGGTTTACTTACTGGTTTTTGTTGACCTGTTCAATCAGAAGTATAAATTCCTTGAGAAAGCGCTGGCAGAGTTGGTTTTTTTCCAAGGTGTTGGACATCATGGTAAGCCACACTGGTTCGGCTATCCTTGGAACAGAATATAAGTTCCAGATAGTCCCTCTACAGGAGAGAAGGGACAGACTGTAGTAAGTAGTTACTGTGGGTATCTTAGTGTCACAATACAAAGCTGAACACTGTAATGTGGATCTATGCACTCCCTAAGGAATAGAAAAATAAATGAACACAGGTGGGCAAACTACAACTCACACAAATCTGATTGCTACCATTTTTGTAAATAAAGTTTCATTGGGACCCAGGAATGTTTATTTACACATTATCTATGAGTGCTTCTGCAGGAGAGTGGCAAAGTTAGGTGGCAGTGTAGAAACCCTTAAGAGAAAAAGCACACCATCCCTAACATAAAAACATTCATTTAGAAAATAATGTGTGAGGATGAAGCTCAGTGATATAGTACCAGCTTATCATGCACACAGCTCTGGGCTTGGTCCCAAACACTGCACACACACACAAACAATACAAAGGGTTAAAAAATTCACTGTCCCTATCCAGAATTTATAACCATTTTTAAAATTTATTTAAAATATTATATACAAAAACTTAAGACTGTACAGGTTTACAGGGGTACCATACAGTCCTTTTTAGATGCTAGTTACTTTGCTTTCGTGGTACTGAGAGTCAAATCCCGGTCTTTTGGCAAGCTAGACAAGCACTCAGCCACTGAGTTATATCCACACAGCACTCTTAGGTAAAGAAATACAGATCAAGAGCTGGGCGCACCAGCAGTCAAAACACTTGAGAGAGAGGCAGGCGAACTCTGAGTGTGAGGCAGCTACAGCGACATAGTAAGTCTACCTAGAATTCAGTGCGCGGGACACACACAGACATGCAGGACAAAGAAGGCGCATGCTATGTTGAAAATGAGATTGCTAGGTGACTCAATTCTACTGAGTTCAGTTAACTATCATGCTGGCTTTCTAAACCAAATGCCCATCTGGTTTCTAAACCAAATGCCCAAGCTACACAATGGCTCTTCCTCACTAACATGCCAGCCTCCAGTGTGGATGCACACATACTTCACGCTGAGGTTAGGATGGGGACCCAGGCAGGGCAGTCTCTGTTAGAAGCTGCATGGCTCAAATGTGTTTTTCCAGGTGTAAAAACGTACTCAGACTCTCCACGGGATAAAAAGGAAATTCAGCCCTGAATGAATAACACAATCTCTCCCAAATCAAGACTGAGCAGGCATACTTGGACTAGACTATGTAGCTGTGTATCCAAAGGGATCAGGACAGAGCACAAACCTACCCTGGCAAAAACAGGAAACAGAAAACTTCACGCTTCCAAAAATAGTATTTACTGAGTTAAGAAGCTATGACTCCAAACTGGACGATGCAGAGATCAAAAGATGCTGGGGATCCCATCCCCAGTGAATAAGTCACATCACAGCTCCCCGCCCGTGGCTCTGGGAACATTATGGAAGAGGGAATGGAAAGACTGCAAGTGCCCAACCATCAGGAACAGTGAATAGTCTCTTCTAGAAATGGCTGCATAAACAAAAGCAGAACAGCGGCAATCTCCACGGGCACACTGACTCTAAGGGGGAGTTTATCCTGGGCTCCACCTGAAACTAAACAGCACAGGCAACTAGAGACTGTTGGGAGAGGGAGAATGAATCTCCTCTTCTAGGGATGAGCGTCCTTATTGTTTGTCCAGTGCAGAGTGCTCATCCCTGAAAGCATTTACACAGAACAAATTCAGCAAGCGCGTTTATATATTTGTGCATATAGGTATGTAACAACAGCAGTCTACCAACGTGAGAGTGATATCATTCTATTTCACTTAAAAACATATCTATAAGAACAGTAGCACTGAAGATGATTACAGTAGCAAAGTCTAGGATTTACCTACAAAATTCATGTCTCAGCTGGATGTGGTGACATGCACCTTTAATCCCAGCATTTGGGAGGCAGAAGCAGGTGGATCTCTGTGAGTTCAAGACCAGCTTGCTTTACATACTGAGTTCCAGGTTGGCCAGAGTTATGCACTGAAAATGTGTCTTGAAAATAAAACAGAATTCATATCTCTAAATACCAGTACACTATTTTGTCTGTTTCTGGGAGGGCTCACTGTCAAAGTATAAAACTCTTCTATATGCACAGCCTTTGGTTTTTATATTCAGGTTTTCACCTCTGAAAGATTAGTCTGATTAGATTAGCATCCAGACTCTCAAGCACAAGTCAGCTTTGAATGGGACCAGGCAGGACGACATGACAATCCAGTGCTGCTCTCACTGGAGATGGCCTACTCAACACCTTCAAGGCATTCATCAAATGAAACGACCTACACAGTTCCTTATCTATAGCTGGAGGGCAGAAACCGTAGCGATTTTGCTTCTAGCAGCACTGAACTCACCAGCAAAATATGTTCCAGCATTCTAGGAACTGTAATAGTTTTTAACCCCTCAGCTATTTGGCACACTGCTTCACAGTGAGATTCCATTCTCTGTTAAGAGACTCAGATGAGTGCAGTGGGGGAAAACCCCATCTGACAGCAGATCGCCCCGCTAACCACACTCTGTGGGCAAGGAGTACAGGAAACCAGGGCTCACTGATGATTGGTGGAGCCCTAGATCAGTTAGAAACTGCTTGCGGAGTCAGAGAAAAGGTGTCACACAATCCAGACTAGGACGTGTACCGCAGGCACACGTGTGCACTACATGAGCCCTGGCAAATGAGAGCTAGGATTCCAGGACATGTACATATTTTCTCCATGTGCTCAGGGCACAGGCAGGGTCCTTGAACCCAAGTTTTACCATTTGTACAAATGGTAAAAAGGCTTTACCTTTGAAGTTTATGGGACAACAGACATAAGATCATGGAACTGATTACAAGACATCTTATATATTAGTTTTTGGTTCATTGTGATGAAAATAATCCCATTAAGCCAGATGTGGTAATGCACACCTTAATCCTAGCAGTCAGGAGGCAGAGGCAGGAAGATCTCTGAGTTTGAAGCCAGCTCAGTCTAATATGCAATTCCAGGCCAGCCAGGACTATACAGTGAGACCCATTCTCAAAATTAACACAAAACAAGACAACAACCCCCACCCCAAGAACACAACAAACAAAAAAACTAATCCCATTAAGAACCATCAGGCAGGGCTGGAGAGATGGCTCAGCAGTTAAGAGCACTGACTGCTCTTCCAGAGGTCCTGAGTTCAATTCCCAGCAACCACATGGTGGCTCACAACCATCTGTAAAGGGATTCGATGCCCTCTTCTGGTGTGTCTGAAGACAACTACAGTGTACTCACATATAATAAATGAATAAATCTAAAAAAAAAAAAAAAAAAGGCCATCAGGCACAGTGAGGATTACTCAAATGCTTGGCTTTATTTACCCTGCTCTCATGGGACAGAGTCACTAAGATGACTAATCATTGCCAGTCCCCAATTCTTTTAAGACAGAGCCTCATGGCAGCTGGCTATACCACTGCTCTTCACTTCCTGTTGTCTTTTCAAACCTTGAACGTTACCTGAATTCTCCCAGGGCTTCCATCAGACGACTCACATAAAACTGGACACGGAGACTTGATTCAGAGATCTTCCTACAGGAGATCATGGCCTTCATGGAAGAGAGAGAGCCACGTTACTCTCTAAGAAGAAACTCCTCTATGACTGACCTGCTGACTCATTAATGAACAATGATGCTATAATATATTTAAAACCCTGACTGTAATGACATTTCCCCTTATCAAAAGCAGTAACTTTCTTCCCTACAGCACCCTGGTCTCCAGCCTTTAAAATCCTGAGGGTCATCATACCAGGACATGTTTTAACCTCCTTATGCAGGTCATCTCCCACATAATGTGCCATTTTAAACTGCAAACCCCTCCCCTATTTGCCAGTAGGTCACAATTGTGTTACCTTTCATTGCCTGGACTTGGCCTCAGGACTTTGCACCCCCATCCCTTAACTTTTCTTTTCTTTCTTTTTTTTTTTTTTAATAGAGTTTATTCGGGGCATGGGGAGGGGAGTTAAGAGGATAATAGGGGGCTGGAGAGATGGCTCAGTGGTTAAGAGCACCAACTGCTCTTCCAAAGGTCCTGAGTTCAAATCCCAGCAACCACATGGTGGCTCACAACCATCTGTAATGAGATCTGATACCCTATTCTGGTGTGTCTGAAGACAGCTATAGTGTACTTACATATAATAAATAAATAAATAAATCTTAAAAAAAGCAGAAGAGGGTAGTAGGGCAGAGAGAGAGAGAGAGAGAGAGAGAGAGAGAGAGAGAGAAGAGAGAAGAGAGAAGAGAGAAGAGAGAAGTAGAGGAGTAAAGGAATAGAGTAGAGGCCAGCCATGAGCATGTGGAGAGAAGTGGAGGAAGGAAATGGGGAGAGAAGGGATCAAGGTGCAAGAGAGAACAAGAGGAAGCAGGAGTAAGAGACTCTTACCTTTTCAATTGCACTCTTCAGCCTGTTCATGTGAGATTCAAACAGGGGGAAGTGGGAGAAAAAGAAGTCCTGGAAATCCCGTTGTGCGGCCTCTCTCTCACACAAGGAAAAGATGATACTGATGGCGATTTTCTTCCGTCTAACTATGGATGGATTAGAGCTACAGGTTTCTTCAGCCAAGCTAAATGTTTCATCCGTTGACCTGGAGGAAAATTAGGTTTGAAAAGTGGCCATGCATCATCTGTGAGTCGCTGGAGGTAAGCGGTCTTGTCATGGGATGCTACTCAGGATGCTCATACAGGATGGTGAGAGCTCAGGGGCCAGCCATCTACCTCAGACTCTTCTCTTAGTACTTATCAGGAAAACCAGGAGGATAACACTTACCATTACACATCTTACACACTCCCATCTTACCATCCGAAGGAGCTCAGACGAAAGTCAGTGGCAGTTTAAACATTTGACTCTCACCCTTTTGATTGCATTTAGGAATAGGAGACACCGGTTTAATCAAAACACAGGTTCTAGCTAGAGAGGCTCTCAGGGGGTAAATGTCTTTACTGCGTTGCACAAGCCCAGTCACCTGAGCTCCATCTCCTAGATTCACTGAAAAGATCGATGTGGCAGCACACAACCTCGATCCCAGCATTCTCACTGTGAGATGAGAGGCAAGGACAGAATAATTGGTGGTGGAACACTCACAGGTCTGCTAGCCTAGCATACGACACAGGAGAAACAAGAGAAACCCTGCCTCAACAAGGCGGAAGGCAAGAACTGACTCCTCAAAGTTGTCCTCTCATGTCTCCAGTGCTCTCTGGCAAATGTGTGCCCTAGGATATAAAAGAACAAGCACAACACAGGCCCTTGTTTTTGTTCAGAGATAAGAACAGATGAGAGACTCAGAAGATGGGTCCTGTGAATATTCATGCTTCAACACTCACTGGCACCACCCCCAAGGCTATTAAAACCAGCAGACGAAGTAACTCCTCTAATGCTCTAATGAAGCCATGTGATGAACTGACTGAGCACTCTGGGAAATCCACTAGGCAGAAAGGCTCAACTCTCTTCTGATATAGTCAGAAGACTGCTTCTGTAGTAAAGAATTACAGAGCCAACAGATTCTTAATATCCATCTTAGGACTAATACAATTATGGTTTAGCCACGACTCTTATTTAAATGCTAGGAAGAGTCAGGAGAGCTACCACGGAGCTACAAACAGCAAGAGGGAAAATTAAAAAAAAAATTGTTTTGTTCTACAATAAAGTAAAGGCCACAGTACACTGCAAATGAGTACAACTGGCCTGCCACACTGCAGCATGAGGCACGCTTTCTTTGTCACCAAATGTACCATTTTTAGGGCTCGATTCACAGTGTGCAGTGTCCTGTAAGTTTTAAGCTATATCTGATTTCACTAGCACATGCGTTTTTCCTGACACTGACTGACACACCCAAAGCTGCACGGTTGGGAAAGCTATGCGTAAAAGAAGGGAGGTGAGCTTCTTGCTCTTGCTCTAGGCTCTGAGGCGAATGTTTCTGCTCTCTTCAACATCCCTCCAGGTCTGGGATGAGGGTGTGAGTGATGAGGTCGCTCCTGATCTGCAGGTGCCATGAAAACACACCAAATATCCTCACAAACCACCAACTCTTTTCACTGAGAAATCTGCAGATCCTGGTGACCAGAAAAGGCCTGGAGAATCATGCGGACTGTCACAAATTTTCACACAGAAAGTGACCCGAGATTAAAAAAGGCTCCTACTCTTGGTTGTAAAGTCCCTGTATTAAGCTTGTTCCTTATTCCTATGCCCCAGTTTACTTCTGTTCTGCATATAGAAATTCTAGCCAGGTGTGGTGGTGCACATCTGCAATCCCACCAACTCAAGAGGCTGAGATAGACAGGCTGAGGATATATGTTTGAACTCAAGTCCAAGGACAACTTGGGATAGTAAGAACCTGTTTCAAAAACAAACAAACAAAAATAACAAAATATTCTTCAGTGTGATAATGTAAAAGCTTGTCTCTTTGCTGAGTGTTCTATTTCTCTACTTTCTCAAAAGTAAGTCACATGTATCATTCCATTCCTCCTCAAGCCAAGGTGGACGGACTTTCATACTCAAACTGATCAACACTGGGCTATCTTATTCATTTCCTTCTCTACCCTCTAAACAATGGTCAACTCAGCTATCAGTTTTAGCATAGCGGAGAGTGCCACCTGCTGAATTGCTGGAAAACTTCCCTAGTTGTAAAGAAACTAGATCTTACTGTCTATCACACATCTCTACTGACATCTAAAGCCACTGGACTTCAGTCTAGTCCTGGATCAACTGTCCGCACCAAAACAAATCAGGTCATAGAGTATCCTAATTATCTTTTTAAGTATTATTCCACAACAAAGAATGCTTGAGAATGTTTCAAAGACTCCAACTGTACAGCCAGATACTTTTTCACACTCTTTTCAGGTTCAGGTATGATCTTAAGCTGTTTTTAAGCACAGAATCAGAAGCAGTGCTTGCCTGGGGACAGAAGACCCTGGGAATGATTCTAGAGTTATAACCAGAATGCCGCCTTCGCCAGTCCGGCTGCTGGGAATCAACAGTGAGCAGAGGCTCAGCCAGCAGCTCTAGTGCACGCTGACGAATGCTGTGATGGATGCAGCAGGGGGAAGATCCAAAGCACTCAGGTCAGTCAGGGGGTTTCAACATGCGCATGCACGCACGCATGCACGCACGCACGCACACGCACACGCACACGCACACGCACACACACACACACACACACACACACACGCAAACCAACCATGGCTACACACTTAAGTCTTTTCCATACAGAGAAGTCAAGCAGAGGAGGCCTGGTAGTCCACACCCTAGCACATGAGAGTGAGGCAGAAGGACCATGAGTCAGCTACTGTGGACTACAGAGCTAGATAAACAAATGAAGTTGTGTTTTGTTACACTTAAGAATATATTGATATATGTAAGTATCTCAAAGTCATAATCACTCAAAGTAAAAACTATCATCATTTTAGTACATATGGATAAACTATAATTGATATCAGAGCTGCCAAGCACAATTATTGTTGAGGTCAGATTTTAACTTACATTGAACCTATGAAAGTCTAAGAACGTACCACTGGCAACTTTGCTCAATTTAATAACTAAAAGGCTTGCAAGGGGCATGTCTCCATGTTTGGGTCCTTTGGAATTTGGATGGTTTTTCCTAAGGGATGAAATGCCTGGCTCCTCTGTCCCCACAGGTAGCAGAACTATTACTAGCTGCAGGATACAAATAGGTGTCCAATACCCCAAGCTTGCCATCTAGCACAATGAAGTAGCTTGAAGTCAGAGTGGAACCAGCCTTTAGGGTTTATATCATGCTTAGCTACATGTAACTCTCTTCAGGAAGAATACTCTACTTATTTATATTAAAATTAAAATTTACTTTTCTTTTTTTAAATATGGTCTCATCATGTAGCCCTGGCTGGCTTGAAACTTGCTACACATACATCTGTCTCTGCTCCCTGAGTGTTGGAGTTGAAGGTGTAAACCACCATGGGACTACTTCCTTTCAAAGCCAGAAGGTTTTGATGTCGAAATTCTGTTCTAGTGGTGGTGTGGATCAGCAACCCCAGCACTCAGCTGTGAGAGGCACCGTGTACCAGAACTCCAGGCTCCAGTCAGTGTCAGCCCCAGAGCAGAGAATGGGAATGAACAGAGGGAGGAAACTCAATTTCTAGGCCACATACTTCCTAAAAGGGAGCAATCACCAGCAGAGGGAGGCTACTGGACCCCTCAACTGCACGTTCCTACAAAACAGGCTGCGACACAGTACACTGATCGCTGTGCCTCCTCTTCTGCACAGTCAGGACAGCACAGTGGGACATCAATCTTAGGAAAAAAGGCTTAGGGTGAATCATAATACTGTTTTGTTCCATATTAAATTATAACACAAAAATGTTAATTTTAGGATTTGTGTTATGTTGTTATTCACATACACCACTACTGTATTTTAAGTAAGATTTTTTTAAACATGAGCTTTACATCTTAGCACCTTTACTAGCATTCTTCTTGCCTTATGAGTAGGGGCCTTGCATTTTCACAGACATCGTACTGGTCCCATTAATTATGCAGCAGACCTGACTGTGTGGCCAGGCTTTCTGACGGTAAGGCACTTATTTAGGTGGAGGCTCAGTAAGGACTCAGTTCCCAGCGCAGGTCTCCCTTCAATTTGCTTTTGGGATTTCAGGGGCATAGGCTTGGAAATACTGCAGGCAGCTTCAGACGTAAATCTGAAGGAATGAAAAAGCGTTTGCAGCAGAGAGCAGCCCCACGGCAGCCTTCTGCATCCATCTCTTCCCACTGCAGAGGCTGCAGGATGGCAGCGAGGATGGAGATAGCATGGCCCTCACAGACGCCGCCATACGGATACCCACGGGAGCAATGACAGTGGCAGATAAGTCCCATTGGCCAATAGTGTATCTGCAGTTGAAGAAAGTGCTGGGCATGGTGGCACACACCCTTAATCCCAGCGCTCGAGACGCAAAGGCAGGGGGTTCTCGGTTGAGTCCCAGCCCAGCCTGGTCTACATAATGAGTTCCAGGAGAGCCAGGGCTATGTAGAGACCATGTCTCAAAAAAAATGTCTTTTTTAGATTTTGTATGTGTATGTGGTTTGCGAACATATGCTACGCACATATCTGGAAGTCACAGGGAAACGTCCTAGAGCTGGCTCTCTTCTTCCACTGTATGGATCCTAAGATCAAACTCTGGTCATTAAGCTTGGCAACAGGTACCTTTACCCATCTTGAGAGCCCAAAAAAAAAAATTTTTTTTTTTTCTGAGACAGTGTCGAATTGTAGCCCAGGCTGCCCTTGGACACAAGCTTGCCCTAAGTCCATCTCCCAAGTGCTAGGCTTACACCTATGCACTGCCAATGTTTTATTTGCCCTATACCACCTGTGGTCTGACTTGATTCGCTTATTTAGTTTTATTCTCCTAACAATGCCAGGGCTGAACCTGTTACCATCCTAATGTGCATGAGAAGAAGCCACTAGAACCCAGTTAATATGTTCTAGCACACGTGTGATGAGGACAGAGCTAGGACTTGCCCTCACATCTGATTCCATGATTTCATCACTCACTAAAGAGCAGTGGCTCAGTGAAGCAGCAGCTGCAACCTTTTCATGTTGCTCCCTAGGGCTGTGAGAGGAACAGAGAAGACCCGAGCTCTCCCTGCTCAGCTAATCTTCCTCCTGGGCTCCTCATCAGCCCCCATGAGTCCCCACCACTGTGTTTTTCCCCATCCCGTTCCTTTGTCCTTCATGCCTTCATGGTGTGTATCGTGCACTGGTCTTCCTCGGCACCTGTTACTATCATCTTCCCTACCGGTCACTGAATACCTCAGCACAAGCACTTGGTTGAGTCATCGTCACAGATTCTCTCAAACACGGTGACTACTAAGCAATTTACAAACTCAATTAATTGGCACAAATAGTTTAGTGATGTGAAAATTCCATTTAAATGTTTTGAGATACAAAAACAAGGGCCAGGATGCTACTATCATAGCATCGAATAAATAAACCTCAGGTTCAAAAACAAGCTGATCAAGGTAGAAGGGAACTTGAGGCTATGTATACTCTTATCCACACCTATTTAATCTAAGACTTTAAGTGCCACAAAGGAACTATGCCTCAAATATCATACTGGAATCATGGTACTTTTCTTGCTTGTACAGCATATTCACTTTAAATCATCACCAAATTTAGTACCTACATTGCACAGCTATCTAGTCATCTCCAATATCTTCTAAATAAAAATATAGGTCTGCAGCTGGGCACAGTGTCAACATACTCATAATCCTATCCCTTAGGAAGCAGAAGTAGAAGACGGTGACTGAGTCCCGTCTGGGCTACAGATTGTATTCCAGGCCAGCCTACTTAGTTTTAATTTACTATCTCCTTAAACAATTTACTGCATAAACTTCAGGCTAGGCTGGGGTTAATCACAAGGTTTCCGGTCTTCTTGCCCTGACCACAGGCAAGGATATAAGCCTGTCCGTTCTGTAAGCTGTTTATACTAGCACTTCCCTTAGCCAGAGGAAACAAGTAACTCACCTCCTTGGAAAGATGCCATTTTCCAAACTCGTGGTCTGACTTCGAAGCCAGCGGCGCTGGTAACTGCTGGAGGAGGATGTAGAGGAGCTCGGAGACGGGAAGGGTGTGATCAGCAGGCTGCTCAGCGAAGCTGCAGGGAAGTGCATTTCGAAGGTGAAATCCAGTCCTTACAACGCACTCTACGATACACAGCACAACTGTGTTCAACGACACAGAGCTGTACATTTGCAATGGATTCCTCAAAGTCTGGGGGCACTACTCAGAACCCACATGGAAACCTAGGCTTACTAGTATGCACTTGTTATTCTGGCTCTGGGGAAGAAAGGACAGGAGAAACCCTGGGGTTCACTGGCCAGTCATCCTAGCCAAATCAGAAATGCTCACATCTCTTCCTTGGAAAGCATGTAACACAAACTCATGCAGTACATGCTTATACATTTGCGCATACATCTTCACTCACTCATCCCTCCCATGAATGAATGAACAAAAGATTCATGCAGGCATGGTAGTACAGTACTAAAGATGCAGAAGGAGATCTTAAGCTCTAGGCCAGCTTAGCTATGGAATTTTGAGCCCCAGGCTAGTCTGAGCTACAGAGCCTCCCTACAACCAACCTCCAGAAAGAGTGGAAAATGGTAAATTGTATGCAATATGTATTTCAACATCATAAACACACACACACACACACACACACACACACACACACACACACACTGAGGATTTTGTTCCTTTAAAAACATAGAAATGCTATGTAACTATGTTTACATTTTAATCCCTGGTGTGGGACACGTCACTGCTTCAGACTGTCCACAGCCACTGAATGTTGATCTGTCTGTGCTTTCACAGGGACAGGGTTCTGCTAGCTGCAGATAGTTTGAAATTCTGGGGACTCATAAGAGGGTATAAAATGCCAGAGACCCGAGAGGGTGGGGAAGCTGTTACTTCCTTTGCTGCTGAGGTTTGTGAAGTGGTTGTGAGCAAAGAGAAAGAAGAAGAAATCGTGATCACAAAGATCAATACTGCCCTAAGGAACTCAATGCCCCTGTCAGCAGGAGGTAGTCTAATGATACAGATGCCTCCTTTCCCCTCTAACCTTCTTTCTCCCCTACCTAGTGTTGAGTTGGAAGGTGGAGAAGGCTGGTAGGAAAAGAGCCCACTAAAGTAGCCAAAAATACAAATACACACACCCCCTAATTTTTTTTGCCATTCATAGCCAGCAGGGGGAGACTAAAATTTCTCTCTTCCAAAAATTTCTGCAGATAAAAGGGGGGAAAGCCACACAGGCGTTTTTTTTTTTTTTTTTTTCCTGGACACAGTGCTGGAATTACAGATGCATACCACCATTCTAGAGGAAGTAAGAATCCTAGCCACCTTCTTTCTATTCTTAGTCGCACAGACTCCTAATCCACAAACCTGCAGATATAACCAGAGCTCACATGATCAGGATTTACACTATAAATACAAAGGAATCCTTCCCTTGGATTGTGCACTGCAGATCTCTAAAGACATAGCCCATGTATATAACTTAGTCAACATCGTATTGTAAAGCTTACTTACATGTATTTCTTCCTTTGGCCTATTTCTTCACTCTTTCTTTGGAGGTAAAACTTAAGGCAAAGTAAGCAATTCGTCCATGTGAAATTTCCCCTCTCCTGATCCTCTTTTTTCTTTCTTTCATTCATTCATTCACTCATTCATTCTTCTTTTTTTATTTTGTTTTCTGAGACCAGGGATATATAACTGTGGCTCACCTGGAACTCACTATGTAGACCAGGCTGGCCTCAAACTCACAAACAGATCCACCTGTCTCTGCTTCCCTAGTACTGGGATTAAAGACATGTGCTACTATGCCCAGCTTCTGACCCTCATTTTCAAATACAGAAAATTAATAAACATAATTAGTAAAATTAATTATAGGCAATACATTTTAACCACAAAATGACTTTAAAGTTTCAGAAGGTCCCCTAAGCTGTGCTTAGTGTCATGGGCCTGTAACACCAGCTATTTAGGAAGCTGGACTACTACAGAGATGAGTTCAAAGTTTCTGTCTCAGAGGAAGCTGGGGATACAGTTTAGCAGCACAAAACTTGCCTAGCATGGACAAGGCCTGCATCACTGGTAAACAGTTAAGTTTTTAAAAGCACCATTTAAGTTTTGCCATTCCTAGAAAAGACCCTTGAATAAAAATGCCATGTTTCAAAATATCCTAAAGTTTCTGAATTAGCTAGGACATAAAACTCTAGAGCAGCCGCACTGATAACCCACATAGTCCAAATTGACATTCCAAGCAGAGGTGGGACAGAAGAGAAAAACTTATGGGGACACAGAAAGGGAAAGGAGCTTCTTGCCAGCTCAGCATTGAGAATCCCAGCACTCAGGAGGCTGAGGCAGGCAGATGTGAGTTTGAGGTCAGACTGGTCTACAGAGCGAATTCCAGGACAGCCAGGGCTATGTAGAGAGACCCTATCTCAAAAAATCAGAAGAAAACAATTAAGCCCCAGAATTTACATTTGCTTACAGGACAGTTTCCTTTTCTAATCTCCCCAGAGTGCTCCTAGACGGTGAACTGACACGCCCAACCTCCTTGTGGAATCCTCGTGGCTCCTGGTTACCTCATTAGACTATAATTCTACCCTAGCACCTCTGAAACCAGTTTGCTGTTTCTGCAGCAAAGCTGAAATGAATTTCATCTGAACACTTCAATAATGTCTGTTCTTACTCTGAAGGTTCAATTTGCACATACTTCATTCAAAAAGAAATGCTTGAAAGTATTCATGGTTTACCTCACCCTGGGCACTGTAAGGACACAGAAAATGTAGTTACAGCAACAATGGTGAAGTTCTCTTTCTTGCTAAATACAAACACTTTGAAGGAGAAAAGAGCCTACTAATGAGCTGGCCTGCGAAGACTGTCTCAAGCCTAGCCTGTAAGTCTTACACTACTCACTATTGTGGACTCAAGACTTCCAGATTTCTGGTGCTCTGACCCATCCCCATCAAGACAACTTCTCATTTAAAATACAGCAGATGATTCCCAACTGGAGAATTTGGGAACAGTTCTAGTAGAAAGAAAGGAAGGAAGGAAGGAAGGAAGGAAGGAAGGAAGGAAGGAAGGAAGGAAGGAGGGAGGGAGGAGGGAAGGGAGGGAGGGAGGGAGGGAGGGGAAGGAAGGAAGGAAGGAAGGAAGGAAGGAAGGAAGGAAGGAAGGAAGGAAGGAAGGAAGGAAGGAAACAAACAAACCAACCAAAACCTTCAGTTGTGCCTCCCTTGCTGGCCTCATGCTGCCTGACTCTGGTTAATGTCATCTTCCCGCTTATTTCCTCAAGTCAGAAGTCAGTGAGCTGTGCATGGTTCTACCCTCCTTCCTGGTAACCCATGTGCCAAGTCCTAAAAATGCTACTTCCTAGACGCCTGCACCAGTGTCCTCTCTCAAGGCCTTACTTAAACTCTTCTCTTTTGTTACTCCTGTGTATGTGCCAGGCCAGCTGACTCAAGAGCTTCTGAGGGTCTTCCTGTCTCCACTGCCCATCTCTCACAGAAGCACTGAGACTCTAGAAGTGCACCACCAGTTCTCACGTGGAGCTGAGCGCAGGCCCTCAACGCTTATGCAGTAAGCGCTTTACAGAATGGGCCATCTCTCTAGCCTCCAACTTGAGAATTACAATTGACCCCTTAAAAATGATCTTTTTGGCAGGTGTGAAAGTTGAACAGGAGGATCATAAACTCAATGCCTGCCTAGGCGAGAGTGAGTTAGAAAGCCAACCAGATCAACAACTCAACGAGCCCGCTTCACAAGTGATTTTCTAAATTAGCTTTATTTTAAATATAGATACAGAAGACTTTTTCAGACTATCCATAAGAGACCTGTGCTGCCCTCCAGAGACAGTCTATGAACCACAAACACTCTGACTCCAGCTAGGGCTGGGAGAGAAAACGGCAGGTGACTCACAAGTACTCAGTACTGGAACAGAGTGTCAGAGCTTGCCTCTCCTGTCCCCATGCATGAAAGCAGATCACCGGCATCACAGCTGCTCCCAGGGTTAAAGCCTGGGCAGCTTAGGCAAATATAAGTATTACTCGGTTATATCCAAAGTGAAACATAAATGTCCTTGAAATAATAACCAAGTATAAGTTAAGAAATGAGAAAAACACAATGTCCCTGCAGAAAATTTCAAATCATTTCTGCAGACTCTTGCCCCTCAAGAAAAGAGAACACATCTCAGGTGAAGGGTAAGGCATGTGCACAAATGCCAAGGGGAATCAACTTCATAGTGAACCATAGAGACCCATTTAATATAACCTCACTAATAAACAAGGTCAGTAACTGAACTCATAAATCATGCTGCTGGGGGTTGGGGATTTAGCTCAGTGGTAGAGCACTTGCCTAGGAAGCGCAAGGCCCTGGGTTCGGTCCCCAGCTCCGAAGAAAAAAAAAAGAAAAAGGAAAAAAAAAATCATGCTGCTGGTTTATACCCTTGACACCATTTGAGCAGGGTGGTATATTACTTTTGTGGTTATGCAGCTCAAACCCACAACCACAGTTTAATCATGAGAAATCCACCAAGCAAGCATATTCAAATAGTGAAACCAAGACTAAAAACCATAATGATTATCAAAGAAGGTCTGAGGAAAAATGTCGGCAGAGACCAGTGTGGTGACATACAGAGGCAGGTGAATTCTATGAATTCAAAGCAAGTCTGGTCTACATAGTTAGTTCCATAACAGCCAGGACTATGTAGAGACCCTGTCTCAAAAAACAAACAAACAAAATCGAAACAGAACAGTCTTAATAGGCATGACAGCCAAATGCATTGTGTTCTTCGAGCATAAGAAGGCACTGGGGGGAAACTAAGGAAAGTGCCACATGATGAAAGTCTGCTGATGACTGTGAGCCATCAACTGCCTCAATGTGCACATGTGTAAGCCAAACTAGGAGATTAATCAACTACTCCATTGGTGACTCTGGGAACAGAGTTAACAGGTAACTGCTTTGAGCTTTGAGGCAGAATCTGGGAGCTTCAGCATGTGGTAAACGGTGAAAAGATAGGAGGAAAAATACCAAGGCCTGAAGCTAGTCCCACTCAGCTGGTGGGCCTCTGGTAAAGGAGTCAAAGGTCATAGGACAAACCAGTAGGACACTCCTCAGTCTCACTGGAAGGCTGCCTATAGGGTGCACATTCATCAGGCAAAGGCCAACATGTCTCCTTGTTGGTTCCTTGAAACATGGAACTAACCTCAAATCTGAACCATAAATGAAAAATTAAAAGCAGATTTGTGTACAAAAGCTAAAACTGGGGGATCTTAAGGTGGTCTTAGGCAAGATGAGAAGGGTACCTAAGGTACAATCTAGATCAGCATCACAGGATGAAAGGGTGGCACTCAGCTGGTAGCATCCCTCATTGTCATAGGCAGACTGACCACCACAGGCCTGCTCCATCCTCTGACTAAGCGGTTAGCAACAAATCCCTAGTACAATGGCATAGCAAAGCTCCCTGCTGGAAGGTTATTACACATACACTAGCCTCATGTGAATTTAAGTAGTAGATAAAACTAGCTGTGCACAATCATTCTGAGACGAGGACCATCGAGGCTTCATACCCTCATACATACAAGATTTAGAATATGGAGTAAAATAGAAAAGGGTTGGGGGAAGCACAGAGGAAGACTACCTGTCCAGCTCCTAGTTCCCATTCCAGAGAGCCCACAGCATCAGTTAAAGCAGTATAAGCAGGTACCTGATCGAGCAATGCCACTGTCCCTGTCTTCATTCTGCCCTCTGCTTGGCATGTCAACAGGTGTGCTGTGTGCTAAGACAAAGAGACAAGGAAAATATTATTAGGCTCCCCTAAGACAAGCATTTTAAAGATGACTTCAGTCATTTCTAGACTTCAAAGTGGGCCACTGTTATTGCTGGACTAATATATAATAGCAACTAACTAGACAACAGATTAAATATATAAAAAGTTCACAAGAAACCAAGAAACAAAACCAACAACCCATCTGCCCTTCATGCTGGAGCCTAGAGACTCTTCTGAATGACAGCTATTACAAATGAACAGGTACATTAAACCATCCACGCAGTAAATAGAACCAGCATTCTACTCTAGCCATTTCTTCATTATTAATATACTTAAACAGTACAATATTTTCAAAAGCTTTACACCCAATCAGTTTCAGTAATAGTTGTAAGCAGTTTGGGAAGAGAAATAGTTAAAAACCTTTTCGTAAATCTAGAAATGTTTATTTATAACACAGTCTCTTGGCAGATACAGAAAACATTAACTTCCTAACAGCTTTTTCCTCCGGTTCTTTTCCCCATGCATGGTATTATAGTTATTCAGAAAAAAACTCGTGTCCTGGTATAAATTTGGAAAAGCATGCTTAAGTAGCATGCATATCTAGAAGGCTTCAGACTGACTGAGCTGTACATTTACAGAGCTGAAAGGTAGAGGAGAATTTGTTCTAGAAAATTTTACAATGAACAAGAAGTCACTGTTTGTGGATGTATAACATCCTTGCTAGTATTTTTTAGAACCATGTTTATTTTCCAAGTCTTAAAGGGAATATATAAATATGCTATACTTGCTCTAAGGAGCTAGGATGGTAGTATCAGTTTCATTAGGCACCAGAAAACTACAATGCATGTACATTTAGGCTAGGAACAGAAGGAAAAAAAATCCCATGTGCCTTCTCACAACTTTAAATGTTAGTCATGAACAGTATGCTTGTTAATCATGCTACAAAGGACACTGAGCAACCTTTGCTGGCAAGACCAGTTAAATCCCAGAAAATACCCAGAATATCAAGATTACCTCACCTGTAAGGAACCTAGATGATTGCATTTAACGGATTTGATTAAATTAATGTGAGAAGGGGGGGTGTGATTGAGCCTTCCCATGCTTCTAATAGAGTGACTTAGATATTCCATGCAGGTAAGGGCCAGGTGAGTAAATGGGGGAGAGATGCCACAGCAAAGAGAAACAGCTCACAGCAGCAGAGGAAGCCTGGGAAAATCAGAAGAAATTAAGTCTTCTAGAAACACTAAGGGCTCATTTCTGATCAGTCAGCTCACATTTGGACCACTAGCAAAGACATTCACAATAGAAGTTCATGGCTGAAACTTCGAAACAGCTCGATTCTAGCTCAGTTTGAAATTAGCATCTCCTGCCACGGAAGCCCTTTGGGTTTCTAGAGAAGAATGAATGGATTTATTTTTCTAAGAACCTGCACAGGAGTTTTAACGTGTGTGGGTCACACTGTGCTCAGCATTCCACACAAACCTGCAAAGAAAGAAGCGCTCCGGGTGAGCCGGAGAGGTCCTCCTTCTGACACCCCCTGCAGCAGTTTGCCACTGCAAGCCTGCAGCAGACCTAGAGCAGAACACACAGAAGATGCAAGGCACACACACAAATAAACACAGGTTAAAGATAACGCAAAACTAAACTGGAACACAACAAACAGCAAACCGCGCCCCCAACTGTAGCACTGAGAGAAAAAGCTATCTGTTCACATGTCTCCTTTACCTAGGTTACTTCCAGTACGACAGGGACCCAAACTGTTCTGATTTGGGTTCAGTTTTCCAGCCTGAGGATCTTGGTTGATGTATTCGAAGCTGTCCTGCAGGCTAAATCAAGATGGGAAGGGAAAGAGAAAAAACATCAAGAGGTTAACAAAAAAATGTTTGAATAGTTTCCTAGTTACAGACGACAACTGATCAGTTACTCAAAATTTTTCTCTATAAATAAGTTTCAACAGTTACAACAACAATAACTAACAATCAATGTTTTATAATGATAGGTTGGGGCAATCTGTTGGAAGAAAATAAAAATGTTTTGGAAGCAACCAGTCAACACAACCACCTACCCACCTACACTCTCGACCACTGAGAAGTCTGAAATGAGACAGCGAACTCTAACTGTGCTTCGGTGACTGACGTTTCCACACCACTATTCATTTTTAAACTCTGCTTTAGAAACTGACACCTAAGATACTGCTATTCACTTCAAGGGTTTTCAAAAGACACTCAGAAGAAATTAATTTTAAGTCTTAATAATTTAGCGATCTGTTTCAGAAGTAAGACATATCGAAAATTATGATTCACTTTAAGAAAAAAAGAATTACTCATAAAAATGATTCAGATTTTAATAAGGAGCTAAATATCAATACTCTGAAAAAAACACAGAATGATAAAAAACTAATTTTTACTTAAAAATGAACTCAATATTTTTATAATTAGTGGGATAAACAAACATTTACATTATGCCAAAGACATTTTTTTTAAAAAGTGGGAAAACAAGTATCAAACAAGTATGGTAGTGCATGTCTACAGTCCCAGTATTCACGAAGCAGAGGCAAAAGAGCTTGTGTTCCATGCCAGACTGGACTACAGCTACACAGATCATGTCTGAACAGCTCCCCTGCTCCCCCAATCAGAAATAAATATTTCTTCTGTAACCAGGCCAGGTTTCCAGTGGAGGGATTGGAACACCAGCCCAGCCACAAAGCCTACAATCTGTCCTGCCTACAAGATGTACCAGGGTAAAGGTGGCACAGAAACTGTGGGAGCGGCCAACCAATGACTGGTCCAGCTTAAGGGAGCCCACCACTGACACTACCTGGAGGGCCAGGACCCAGAGGCTGGATAGCTGAGACATAGAACTAAACACGACTGGAAAAAAGTCAATGAGATGATTCCTAATGATATTCTGCTATTCTCATAGATTGGTGTCTAGCCCAGTTGTCATCAGAGAAGCTTCACTCAGCAACTGACAGAAACAGATGCAAAGACCCACAGCCAAATATTAGGCAAAACTCGGGGAATCCTGTGGAGGAGGGAGAGGAAAGATTGTAGGAGCCAGAGGGATTGAGAACACTACAAACACCCAACAGAATCTGGGCTCATAGGGGTTCACAGAGACTAGACTAATAATCAGGGAGCCTGCAAGGGTCTGACCTTACATATATGCTATAGATGTGCAGCTTGGGTTTCTTGTAGGACTGTGAGAGCACGGGCTGTCTCTGACTCTTGTGTACTTTTGGGATCCTTTCCCTCCTACTGGGTTGTCTCTTCTAACCTTAATAGGAAGGGAAGTGTCTAGTCCTACTGCAACCTGATATGCCATTTAGTTGCTATCTCTGAGAGGCCTGCAATTTTCTGAAGGGAAATGAAGAGGGAGTAGATTAGGGGAAGAAAGGAAGAGAGGGGAGGGACTGGGAAGAGAGGAGGCTGGTGAAACTGTGGTCATGATATAATATATGAGTGAATTAATAAAGTAAACATAAATTTCTATATTAGCTTAAATCATGATGCTCCAAAGGTAAGTGATTAAACTATCTGGTGAAAGGTAGCCAAAGACTTACTTATTTAGTGGTCCCAAAATATACAGTAGAATGAATGAATGAATACACACACACACACACACACACACACACATTGTTCCAGGGTTGTTTGGAAAAAACTGCCTGCATAATACAGCTAAAGCAGTATTATGACCTTAATTTATGACCTTCAAGTTTTATATTAATAGTATAACAAGTGATTATTTTATTTAAAAATGTAAACTGAGCATGGTAGCTCCTGTTTGTAATCCCAGCACTCAAGGTGCTGAGGCGAGAGGTCCATGAATTCATGGCCATGGCAGGCTACACAGTGAGTTGGTCATTCTGGGCCACTCAGACTTCCAAGCTAGCTTGAGCTATATAATAGGCCAGCCTGAGCCTATGATGTGAGACCCTGTATCAAAAACAAGTAACAGCCAAGTGGTGATGGTAGGTCTCTTTAATCCCAGCACTCAGGAGGCAGAGGCAGACAGATCTCTTCGAGTTCAAGGGCAGCTTGATCTACAGAGCTAGTTCTAGGTCAGCCAGGGCTACACAGAAAGACCCTGTCTCAAAATAACAACAACAACAACAAAAACAAAAACAACAACAACAGTACACCAAGTATTTCTCCTTAAAAGTTCAAAGTGCATAAAGAGATGTTCCTGATAAGCAAGTGGACATGTGAGCATTCTAGTTATGCAGAAGGGTAGAAGGGAGGGTGTGTATAAACTAAGAACCCCACCACTCCAGGGTCTGGCTGAGGGGAAGGTTTCTAATGTAGACATGAGGGACAGTACAGGCAGATGCATCTGCCAAAGCAACGAGTCACCAGTCAGGCTGGGGATAGAACGCATACAGCCTGTGCCTGGCATCCATGAGCCTGGGCTCACTCATTAGCACCCTACAAAGGGTAGAGGACACACACCGGTTACTTTAGGACTTGGGGAAACACAGAAGAATCAGGAGTTCAAGGGCATCCTCAGCTACACATCTAGTTGAGTACAAGGCCAGCCTGGGCCACGAGACCTTTTCTCCCAAAACAAAGTCATCTGTCTCTAGGGCCACTTAAGAAAGTCTAAAACATTTCACTTGCTGTTATTAGGATATGACCAGAAGCCCTCCATTATTCTGTCCTTATCTTGATATTCATTCATTTAAAATGTCTTGTAACCCTCGAGAATGTATCTAGAAACACACATAAAAGCATAAGGGGTGCAAAATCCGCACTTACTTATTTGTACTTCCACAGAAGCTGCCCATTCTAGCAGAGAAGACTTTACTAATCATCAGTTGTGGAGGAGATCTAAAAAAAAGGAGATAAGAGGAGAGAAATGTGCTTTTAAATTAGGAGGTCAGTACTAGCGTTCCAGTTCTTACAAGCAGCGCAGGGGCAGCCTCACCGTATGTAGTGTATCTTCAGGGTGGAGCCTTTGTAACTCATTGCGACGGAGCCGAACATCATTTCCCCAAGCATGTTGACATCAGATGCTGGTCTCGTGTACTGCGGACAGGAAAACACAACATGTAACAATGCAATAAAAAGCAGTCTCCCCATCTTTGGGTCTCCAGTTGAGTAGGCTATCATGATGCATCCTAAAGCTACAGATGATCACCTTATAGTTATCGTCTATACAGTGATCACCTGCTATAATTCAAATACTATTGCTTTTAAATCTTCTTTATATACAATATGCTCACACATCTCTAAGACTATCATCTCCATTTATAAAACTGAACTATGAAGAAAACAGGAAAGCTCTTCTTTGGATACTGAGTAGATCCTGAAAAGAAGCATGGTTTAGTATTATTTCAATCACTGGGAGTGGGCATCTGAATGAGAGTGTTCCCCTCAAACTCGGATGTCCCGACACTTGGTCACCAGCTGGTGTCTGGGTAGGTTTGGGAGGTGTGGCCTTGTATGTCACTGGGAGAAGGCTTTGAGAGGTAAAGACGCCTGCCATTTCCAGTTTGTTCTCTGCTTCATGCTGGAGGTTCAAGATGTGAGACCCTAGCTTCCAGCTCCTGCCACCATGTGTTTGGTTTGCCATCACAGGCTCTGAGTCACCCTCTGGAACCTTAAACCCAAATAATTCCTTTGGTAAGTTACCTTGGTTGTGGTGCTTTACCACAGCAAAGAAAAGTGATTTACATTTCAAGCAGGACTTTGTGAGGATCTAAGAGATAAAGGTGGTCTTACTGTTCTAAAACCTTGTAAAAATATTTCAAAACACTCCCAATTTCCAACCAGTCCCTCATGTCTTTTTACCATCTTTTTATTTGAAGGATGGGGTGCCAGCTTTTGACAGAGAAGCCTGGCTTTGCCTGATTGATCTGTCTGCTCTAACAATGGCCGCCATATTCCACTTTCCATCTTCCTTCAAATCTGGTAGACACAGTCTAGTTGGCTTTATCAAACATACTTGAGACTATTACCTTCCTACTTGTTTCTCAAATCAGCCCCTGAATAGATCTGTTTCCTGGAGGACAGTCCTTCTCACCTGAACTCCCACCGTTCTCCAAATGCTTCATTATTTACAGAGGAAGATCCCCTATGGCTTATTTCTAGGTCGAGACCTGTCCTTCAGCTATAAAGCACCTTAAAAGCAATGGTTCTCAGCCTTCCTAATGCTGTGACACTTTAATACAGCTCCTCGTGTTTTGGTGACCCCAATCAGAAAGTTTTGTTGCTACTTCAGAACTCTAATTTTGCTACCATTATGTTCATAATGTCAGTATCTGACATGCAGGATACCTAACATTTGACCCTGTGTGAGAACCACTCTTTTGGAGACTGCTCAGTCACGCTGACACCCTTACTGACAAGACAGAGTGAAAAGGCAAACTAACGGGCTACAGGTGCATCAGCACAGCCAGCCCCTGCAACTGTTCTCTCAGCTCAAAGAATAAAGGACTCTCCCGCCATTACTTCCCTGAATCATTCCCGTGTTTTAAACTCCAATATATACGTATCTATACACACGCACGCATGTGCGCGTACACACACACACAAACACACACACACACACACACACACACACACACACACACACACACCTTGCCTTTTCATAATGACAAAGAGGAAATAGAAAGATAAACTTTCGGGGTCCTGCTAATAGAGGGTAGATTTATCTTTGGCTACAGCTCATATCGACTTCTTCCCACTTCAAATACAAGCCAACTGATTTCTCATATTCTCTACTAATAAATTCCACCCACTCTCTCTGTTTTATAATCTGCATTTTCTTGGAACAAAGACCATGTGCTAACTGGGATTCTCAGCTAGCTTTGAGCCCTATAACCTGTGTACCACACAGGTCTTAAAATTCAGGGCTTGTTTGTGGCTGCTGGGATAATCACCCTGACCTTGTTTTACCAGCAGCAGTAGAGATAAGATTCTGTTACAGGTTTGAAAATAAGAACACAGGAAGCTGGTTATTGTGGCACTTGCCTGTAATCCCAGCACTAGGGAGCTTGAGACAGGAAGATTTGAGATCAGCATGGGTTACATGATCAGTTCCATACCTGGTTTTGCTAGAGGGGAAGGCTGTCTCAAAAATTAAAACAAGCCTGAGGCAGATCATACCTGTAATCCCAGAATTTGGGGAGTGAAGGCAGGAGGATCAGGAGTTCCAGGTCATTCTTGGCTACACAGTCAGTCAGAGGCTATTTGCATCAGAAACAAAAATGACAACAACAAATCAAAACAAGAGCGCCCCTCTATTGAGATGCTCATGCCCAAACATATCACTGGCTGTTCTAGAGACAGCATGTCTTACTTGGTACTTTGGAAGCTGCTCCTTAGCGTGCTGTAAAGATCCTCCAGAGCTATGAGAAGAGCTGCTGTTGCTGCTGCTGCTGACACTGCCGCTTTCCTGACAGCATCTCGCTGACATTTTAATAGGGACGTCCTCTGCTTTCTGGGTTAAGAGAGGTAGGCAAGGTAAGGGATCATCACGTGTATCAGGCTTTATAAAGTAAAAATCTGTCAAAACATTTAGGTGTCTAAATTGCATTAAAACCAAAAGCTTTGTTTAATTTTTCTTTATAATAACAAAAGCATCATTCCTGGGAGCCTGGAATATTTGGGAAGGGGATACTACCCAGAAAATGGTGGTATGTTTGGGTAGACTGAGACACGGAGATAAATGATAGACAGACATGTTACTCTCTTTAAATAATTCAAGTGTCAGTACCTACATTTACATTTATACCATAAAGTCATAAACAAATATTGCTCCCTGTTCTGGTTTTTAGATTTCAGTGTTACATAGCCATAATGTATGGCGCTCATGAGGAGAAAGATGAGCAACTAACATTCAAAATGTTAACAACTGAATGGCACTGAGAAAGAAACCTATTAGCCTGGACATGCAGGTTTGTGTCTCTCATACTCTTGTAGCATTCCTAATGCAGCAGGTAAGAAAGGCACCAGGATGGAGCTGTGGAAGATGAGGGCCGAACCCTGGGACAGGAGCAACCGTGAGCCACGGAGCATGTGATGGGAACCTGGTCCTCCAAGGTCAGAGGTAAGAGGATTACCACTCTATGGTCTCTCACGTGCTCACTTCTAACTTATTGAGAGTGACCCTCACCCGCCCCAGAACAGAACTCACCCTACAGAAGCCTTCTTGAGAAAAAGACTGCTATTGAGTTTCCTCTGCCCTGCCTTTTCTTTTCTCTTTCTTTCTTCCTTCCTTCTGTAGCATGTGCTAGGGAACCCAAGAATGCAATAGCAGCTTATCTAATCTCCAGTGTGACAGTCACAATGGTGGTCTAACACATGCTTGCAGTCATGTGCAATTCAAACTCATGGTGTTTTGTGCTTATCAATCGGATGTGGTTGAGGAGGGGTTGGATTGGAAAAGGAATGTAAAGAAAACCCAGTATGTGTTTGTCCACAGCAGGCACTCCAGCAGTGATGGAATTTGAAGTTGTCTAGGGTTAATCCCGAGCATCCGGCATTCTCTCAACAAGCTCTTTAGCTCCAGCTGTTACTTAATACCACTTAAACCAGAACAGCCTCCCAGAGGGCTGAAAACTGGTGACAGGAAGTCCCACCGGGCTGCAAGGGCACAGCACAATGACCAGTAGTTGGAAATGGCGCCTGGTACAGTAAGAAGGCTACCAACTAGATTCTCCTGCAGCCCTCAGCAAGCTACAAAAATGTTCCTCAGCCTAAGTTGCTTATTTAATTTAATGAGTACTTACTTCAAAGAAAGCCTATGTCAGGATTATCAAGTTATCCCTGCTTAGGTATACTGACTCCAGTTCCCTAGGAAGTCATTTTCTTCTCTGTCACTGCCACCACAGCAGCTCTAGTGATGGAGTGAGAGTACCCAGCTAAGCCATCTGTCAGAAGCATTTGGAGAGAGACATCTCCTTCCTGTCCGGCAAATAAAGAATCAAGTGCTGGCTCACCTGAGCCTCTGATCCCAGTCTACCATTAAAGCGAATGTGAGTCTGTGCTTCCTTGGCTTTCTCTTCTGTCCACCTAACATGCCCAACCACTAGTGTGACGACTGGCAGTTGGGCAGAATTCTGTAAGTACAGTGCTATTACCCTGCTCGACTGCCTTCAAACAAACATTTCATTCCTGCAAACAAAGATTCTTAGCAGAATCTAGGACCAGTGAGATGGCTCAGTAGGTAAAACTCTATGTCCCACAAGTCTTGTGACTACGTTTGATCCTGGGCCCCACACAAAGGTGAAGGTAGAGACCAGCTCCACAAAGTTGTCCTCTGACTTCCACACAGGCAGTAGCAGGCATACTCCCACAAAATAATTGTTAACAAATCAAAATGAGGCTGGAAAACAGCCCGCTGGCCTTTTTGGATCAAAGGTCATGTT
This sequence comes from Rattus rattus, assembly GCF_011064425.1. NCBI lineage: Eukaryota > Metazoa > Chordata > Mammalia > Rodentia > Muridae > Rattus > Rattus rattus. The sequence continues at coordinate 73,886,584 of NC_046156.1, read as the reverse complement.
ACAACTGTTCATTTACTTAGCCACAAATTCTATAGACTATCAGAATTTGGTAAGTATGGGAACCAAGCGATTAACCAAGAAAAGAGTGAGTACCAGTGGGTTTATCTCATCTGTAAGCATCTGAACAAATAATGAACTGAAGTGAATGGTCAAGCCACGGCGACACATTAGAGTATTTTGGGAGACCAGGGAGGGCAAAGTTCTTTGGTGTTATATTTATCTTTCCTAGTCTGGCTCAAGGGGGTCAAGATCTTTCCTGCCTTTACTCTCCATCCCAAGTTCCTCCTACCTCCCACCATCCCCTTCCCCACAACAGGGAAATTAATGAACAGTTCCTTGGTTAGAAGGGGTAAGATGACGGTAAACAGTAGTCTCTTAAGATTCTTCAGTGAGGAAGCTTTTTCATTTTGTTTGACCTTGTGCTACATGATACCTTTTATTTATTTTCATTTTTGAAACATGGCCTTACTACATAGCCCAGGCTACCCCAAACCCCACTCTTCCTGCCTCAGCCTACCTCGTGCTGGATTAGACGCATGGACCACACTTGGCACGTTTACTATCTATGAGGAAACCTGGACAGAATGGCCTTCTCGTCTGGCAAACATGCTAGCACGTTATGAATCTCAGCAATGTGTTTTCTTACTATGCTTGATGCTTACAAAATCCTACTAGATTACAATCGCCAGCAGTTGCGTCTGTCTTGCTGTCAGCGGTCCACTGCTGGCCTGCCATAATGCTTGTTAGTCTCAGCAGTGTCCGAGGAGCTGCTCTGCCTGCTCCACCTGCATCCTTGCAGCAGCAGACAACAGAGCAGAGAGGTTTGGAGCCGGTCAGTATTTCACACCTGAGCTGCCGCCTCTTCCACCTTCTGCACGGCTCTGGAGTCAAACATGACTTGTCTGCCTCTCCTCTCGCAGTCCTGGTACACTATCAGGCGAATGTCACTCAAATCAAACTCCGAACACGACCAACTGTGAATTCAAAAGAGAGAGAAGTCGGTTATCTGCAATGCTTGGTGTGACCGTGGGCAAACAAATACAATTTCCGGCCAACGTGCTCAGAAATTGACTGCACAAATGCTCACAATTCCCATGCCAACAGTGGCAAGGCCGCTCTAATAATAAATCACTGGGGAGAAAACACTGCCTTCCATAGTCAGTGTGGTCACAAATGGCAGAAAGAAGTTGCGAGGACACACAAGAGAAGGCTAAGTCAGATGCCTGGGTTGTGGTGGGAGCACACCAGTTAAAGGAGCACCTATGCCTCTGTGGCGGCCACCCCCTCTCAGGTGGAACTGCCAACATTTCCACAGTGGAAGGTTATTACATTACCTTAGCATGTCTGGCTTGATACAGAGGCTTTGAAATCAAATGCATTTGCTAACCATGATGATTAGCAAAAAGGAACAACACAGTTTGCTCATAAACAAAAGATGTTAAGAAGAAAATTCAGGTTTATGCAGCAGTAAAGAATTCGGTCCAAAAGTAGAAACTAAGGGAACTATTTACAGAGTGTGCTTTCAACACATCGTTAGCAATCCATTCAACACAAATGTAGTCTGCATTGTATTCCGGGCTCTGTAGTAGGTGCAAGGGAATCAATAATTAATCAAACCGACTGGATGCCTGCCCTCATAAAGTTCAAGGCTTGGGGGTGGTGGTGGTATTATTAACCTAAAACTTACATAAAAATATGTAACTACAAACTGTCTGAAGTTCAAAAGGAAAACTAAAGGACACAAGAGTCTCAGAGCCTGGCATAGTGACTCCCATCTATAAGTTCAGCACTCGGGAGTCTAAGGCAGAACTGCTGCAGAACTAGACCATCCTGCTTACACAGCAAGACCTTGGCTCAAAAGAGTGAGATTTAAGGAGACAGGCACAGAAGTCACTGAGGACGTAAGTCTACTTTTAAACCAGATATGAAGAATGACCAGTTAACACGAACACCACAAAACAGCAGAGTGCAGCACAGGAAAGGGAGAGAGGAAAGGCGGGGAGAGCTGCCCTATGAGGTCGGGGAGTTGGGGGATGGGACTGAAGCAGGCCCAGACAGGATAAGCTCTGAACACAAAGAGCAGCCAAGGAAAGCAGATGGTTGATAAGATCAGATAGCTGACTGCCCTAAGAAAAGCAGACGTGGGAGTGGAAGGAGGGGAGCCACGCCCCTCACACTGCTTGCTGCAGAGACCAGCAGCAGAGGTAGGGAAGAGACAGCTTAAAGCAGAATCTAAAAGGCGTACCTGAAGCAGAAGGGTGTTCAGGCAGGCTCTGCTATGGGATACGGGGAAGACACTGAAGGGGTGGTGACAAATGGACAGGGGGACAAGTGAAAACTTCACAGTAGACCGTGTAAATATAGCCAGGCTCAGGTGGATTCAAACCCAAAGACTTTCCCCTTCCATTTTGTCACTGGACTGATCAATGTTTAACTGCTGACCTCACAAACGTGCTCTGTGGATTAAGTAAAAACGTAAAGGGCTTCACACAAGCTTGGCATACATATAAGCTCCAAAAGCTACATGCTCCCTCCCAGAAGTGAGAAGGCCACGGTTTTGTGAGAAGCTGGGCACCCTTGGTCCTTCCCTGTTTCAAGCAATGGCAGTTAATTTGAAGCACATTCTCTGAGGGGAGCAGATCTGTTCTCTTAAGCAGGAAAAACAAAAAATAGAAAGTTCTGGCTGTCCCTTCTGTCACCAATGTGTTTTCTAAGTTGTGCCTGGTAGCCTTGCCCTCTGACATGGAGCACAGTGGCAAAATTTATTTTGGAAACGATTTTCCTCTGCCCTTAGGTCAGAGGCAGTCAGTGATCAAGGTATGACCAATGAGACAAGCCACATGACCCCAAGCTGATGGGTGGAAGCCACCCCACACTTACAGCCCAGCCTACACTTCATGACGGGTGTGTGTGTGTGTGTGTGTGTGTGTGTGTGTGTGTGTGTGTGTGTGAGTGATAAAGTCACTGTGGAGAAAAGCAGAAGTGGAGTGGAATGAGGACCTGCTAGCACGCAGACCAGTGACCCTATGAATGCAGTATTCCTGTAGATGTCTGTCAAACCAGGTCTGATGACGAGGACCCACGCTGCCAAATTTTAAATGTATGAAAGGCTATTAAAACTCTCTCTGGCTGGGTGTGGTGTCACATGCCTTTGACCCCAACACAGAGGCTGGTAGATCTCTGTGAGTTCCAGGCCATCCTTGTCTACACAGTGACCTCCAGGACAGCCAAGGCTACAAAACAGAGAGACTCTGTCTCAAAAACAAAACAAAACAAACCCAAAACAACAATAAAACTTCCCACTGAAATGTATGTTAAAGCCACAAAGGCTGGAGAGTGGGAGAGATGGCTCAGTGGTTAAGAGCACTGACTGCTCTTAGGTCCTGACTTCAATTCCCAGCAACCACACAGTGGCTCACAGCCATCAGTAATGGGACCTGATGCTCTCTTCTGGTGTGTCTGAAACATAAACATAAAATAAATAAATAAATCTTGGAGAAGGGGGAGGAGGAAGAAGAAGGCATGGTAACTCTTAGATACAACTCAGTAGGAAGGTGCTTGCTTAACATTTACAAAAGCTCTGGGATCCATCCCAGAACCATAAACCAAACAAACAGTATCTGGGGTAATGTTATTATAAGTGAAAAACAAAAAACCAAAGATTTAATCCCAAAGCATGGCGGCACGTATCTTTAATGCCAGTATTCCCACTCGGGAAGCAGAGGCAGGCAGATTTCTGACTTCGAGGACAGTCTCGTCTATTTAGCATGTTCTAAGCCACTCTGATGTGAGACCCCGTTTCAAAAAGGGGAGGGAGAAAGAGGAAGAGAGGGGGGCGGGGGATGGGGGCAGGAAGGAAGTCAGGCAGGCAGACAGAAAGAGACTTAGTCTCATAGTATCTTGTACAGTTTGAATTTGCTCATAAAATCACATTCTGCTAAAGTGGCAAAGTTTACAAAGCAATTCTGGAGGACTATCGGTTTAAATTTCAGTTAGGCTAAAGATAACATCTATAGAATGATTCAAATTCAATAGTGATCATAACATTTTATTAAATCCATATTCTTTTTCATTAAAAAAGGTAAGAGCTGGGGTTGGGGATTTAGCTCAGTGGTAGGCGCTTGCCTAGCAAACTTAAGGCCCTGGGTTCAGTCCCCAGCTCCGAGGGGTGGGGGGGTGGGGGGTGGGGGTGTTAAGAGCTTGGTGTGGTGGTATTTAGCTATAACCACAGCACTTTTCAGGTAAAAGGACTGCAAATTTGAGGTTAGCCTAGGCCCTACAGTGATTTCCAGATCTGTCTGGACTGCATAGTAAGACCCTGTCTTTAAAAAAAAAAAAAAAAAAAAAAAAAGAGGAAGAAGAGAAAGTTATATATATCTTGAAATCTTGGAATGTCCAACTTTTTTTTAAACCCAAACTCAAAAGTAGTTCATAGAAAGGAGAAAAACTCTATTCTTCTCCCATATAATTTTTTTTTTTTTTTTGGTTTAATAGCCAATCGTTATTTTGACATTTGCCACCAGGAATATTCCTAGAAAAAACTACAGCCAAGTATGGCAATGAGATTCTCTGGAAGACAATCTCAGCCTCAGTTCTGCCTGATTTATAGCCTGGGGTAGGTCTGAGGCAGCTTCTGCAGGGAGAAAGAGAATCTACAAAAAGGAGATGGCATAAGCCACTTCCCAGATGTTAGAAAGAGAAAACCTACTCCCTCACGTGGTCCTCTGCCCTCGCTTCTGCGCTGTGACACAGATGCACAAGCGCTAAACGTAAGTTTAATGAGAAACACTTTAAACTGCACGGTGCCATTTGGTTAGAACGTCCTATTTCTCAGATCCTACACCAAGAGCACAAAGCGCGAAACCAAAGCATGAATCTATTTCCCTGAAAGGTAACAGTAGGAATGACGCAAAGGATCTGAGGGATAGAACACACGTCTGTTTGAAGTGAGTGTATGTATGTATGTATGTATGTATGTATGTATGTATGTATGTATGTACGTACTATAGACCCACAAGGTCAGTCTGGACTATAGAACAAGACCCTGTTACAAAAATAAATAAAAGCCAAAGTCACTCTAAAAAGGTTAAATAAGATATATACCATGTATTATAACAAAACTATGTTATGACTATAGTTGTGTTCCCCCACCTCCAAAGCCTTCCCCAAGAAAGATGTGCTGGGGTCCTAATGAGCCATACCTTGTTTAGAAAGAAGGTGTTTGGAGATGTACAAGTTAAAGTGTGATCATGCTGGAGTAGAATGGGTGTGAGCCTCATGATTTCAGTCCTCTTAAGACTGAGACTTGTGCACAGGCACAGGAATTGAAGAACAAGTCCTACCCCTCAAAACACAGCACAAACGAGGCAAATGGTGCCCATCGCACTCTTGGGGGCCCTTGGGTGGGTCTCCTGCTGAACAGTCATGAGCTGAATGAGATAGAGAGGCTGGTTTAGAATGTATGTAGACTTCAAATATTCGGCCAAAGAATCTCTATTTCTTTTCCTAATGATAATGTGCTAACTCCAAGCTTCCAAGACAGGAAATGACAGGATCTTAGGTAGAGAGCTGACCTCAGGCGAGTACAGTCTCAGGGCAGAGGTTCAGAACCTCAAGACCCCTTTGGCAAACCTCTATAGTCAAAAATATTTATATTACAATTCATAACAGTGGCGAAATTGTATGTAGCAACAAAAATAACTTTATGGCTATTGTCACCATAGGATGAGGAACTGTATTAAAGGGTCACAGCATTAGGAAGGGTGAGGGCCACTGCTCTAGGATACTCAGAGTTTCTAGGAGGGACACTTCCCAAGGAGCAAGGTGGTCCTTATGTCCTTTATGGCACACAATCTGTTATGTTCCAGAAGGCCAATTCCTGTGTTTACTGTTACTATAACATGTAATACCAGTATGTCCAGGTCTGAAGCCATGTTCTGTGACGCCCTTCTTAGTCTCAGCATAAGGGAGCAATATTATATAGCCAAAGTAAACGCATACGAAGAATGTCAAGGCAGTCCTGTGATCCAGCAGTGTCAATATTTAAAGAGTCAGCTAGGATAAGGAACTTTAAGCTATCCAAGTGAATGTTACTAAAGCCAAACTAAGCAAGTATGGTTGTACATAGCCAGAACATGCCCATAACCCCAACATGAAGGCTGACACAGGAGGAGGAGCACCAGTCCCTGACCGCCTGGGTGACCCAGCGAGACCCTGTCTCAAAGTAGCAGTAATACGAACAACAGAAACTCACAGATACCGTCAATTTGCTAGGCAATTCCTGCCTGGGCACTGTGTGCCAAGCGGTGTCCCAGGCACTGGGACAGGTGGTAAATGGATCATGGCCTCTGTTGCCATAAAACCTACTGAATCATAAAGACACAGCCCCATTGCTCTTAAATACACTCTTTGTGTACAACCCTCACACATTCCTGCCTCTCACTCACAAGTCAAATTCTAAATACAAACAGAAATCTTCCAAAAGTTTGAGGGAGACATGGCGGCACACGCCAGTAATCAATCCAAAGACTATGTTTGAGGCAGCAATCATAATTCATCTTTTCAGCACAAAATGTTCACTATTTCCTACCCAGCAGCAAGCTATTTCTTTCGAGAAAAGCAAAACAAAGAAAAACACACAGATGGCAGTAACAGATCCGCAGTTCATGTAACAGAGGTCCTGATATTAGTGTTCACTGCAGTAGACAGAGTCACCTATCCAAAATGACTTTCTTATTATCTTTATTTATGTGCGTGTATACATATGTACAGTACTCTTGGAGACCAGGAGTCAGAGCCCCTGAGCTGGAGTCATAGGCAGTTGTGAGTGGCATAATATGGGTGTTAGGATTCAAACTCTGATCCTCTGCAAGAACAGTGGGTGCACATAACCAACTACTGAGCCATCATTCCAGCCTCAACAGCTGCTACCCAGAACTCTGACGTTTTAGAAAAGTACTAACTCTGGCGTTGAGCTTCCCCAAACCTGGTGCCTTATGTGACTTACAAGTTTGTAAAAAGGCAGATTAAGCACAAAAGCAACTTCTGTGAAGCATAATTCACAACCAAATCAGATACAGAATCCCTTAGCAGAATTCTTGAGTGCCAGATGTTTGAGAATTAAGATTTTGTTTTTAGACTTTAGAAAGCTGCATATACCACATATTATGTAATACGTCCTTCACAGTGTAAGAGGCAACCAAACTCCCAAATCAAATCACAACCGCCCACATGATGAATATTTAATACAAATACTAGTTAAGTACAAACATTAGATGGAAGCTAAATACAAATATTATAGATAGCTTTATATCAGTCCACATCACTTGTTGATTTTTCAGAAATGTTAAGATTTTGGAAATGCAGCATAAAGGAGTGCAGAACCATTGGTAGTTACTTACTATACCTAAAGGTGAGACCAAAAGGATGCATAAACTTGCAGGTCTGTACATTTTTCCTGGGCATAAATGATCCCTATTCAAAGATGCAAGCCAAAGGTTTATGCCAAGGAAGTTGTACCTCTGAGCTTGTTTCCATTCCCCAATTCTGAAACAATACTATAAATGGTAGCAAAGGTCACAGGCTAAAATTCGCCTAAGTCCATACATAATATTTGCACAGTAACAACAAAACATCACAGTATGTGTCATAGTGTAGCCTGAGGTTTGGGAACTAGAAAAAGGAACTATCCAGCAAAGAAGACAGTTTATTCTGTCTTTTTTGAACTCAGAGTCACATCAGGTAAACTTGGAAAGAGGTAGTAACACTGTGTGTGTAGCATTCACAGAACCATCAGCCACACTCAACTCTCCAGGGGCCACCATGCACAGAAAAGAGCAGAACACTGCCCTGGATGTCAGAAGGCCTGAAGCCAAGAGTCAGCCTTTCTCACGACATCTTACTCCAATATTTCTACTCCTATAAAATAATGGAGTGGTCTAAAATCATCCTGCCTAACTCTCCTCTTGCTTATGTACATAACTGAATGTGTATGGGACAACTGGAATAGATGGCTGTACAAAGAACACCTTACTGAGGTCTACATTACCTCATGGTATCCCTTACCATGCCATGTGTAACCTACACCTTAAAAACCATACTTTTAAAAAATAAACTCATTTTCTTTTTATGTGCATGTAAGAGTACCACATGTACTAGATATCTACATGAGAAACAAAACAAAACACAGACCTTCCACTCTTTACAAAGATCAAAATTAATGACAAACCTAAATGTAATGCTCACAACTCTATAACTCAGCCAGATGCGGGGCTCATGCCTGCCATATCAGCACTGAAGAAGCTCAAGTAAAAGGATCACCTAGGTTTGGGATTAGCCAAGGCTATACACAGTGAGTTCCAGCTCAGACCGCCCAGTGTGCAGACTAAAGTTCTTGTCCCACAAACAAACAAACAAACAAACAAACCAGAGCACATCTACAAGAGAAAATATAGATGACTTTAGAGCATGGTCAACAGTTTTTACATACAACGTCAGAGACATGGTCCACAAAACAAATTACTGGTAAGACAAATTACTAAAATTTAAATTTAATCAAATTTATCAATTCTATCAAATATCGTCAACTGAATAGAAAGACAAGCCACTAACTGGTAAAAAAAAAAAAAAAAACATTTAGTGGGGCTGGAGAGATGGCTTAGCAGTTATGGACACTGACTGCTCTTCTAGAGGTCCTGAGTTCAAATCCCAGCATCCACATGGTGGCTCACGACCATCTGTAATGGGATCTGATTCCTTCTTCGAGTGTGTGTGAAGACAGAACACTCATAATAAACAAACAAACAAACAAACATTTTTAAAAAAGAAAACATTTATGGAAGGCATATCTAATAAAGTATTGTTCTTCAAAATAAAGAGGCCTTAAAACTTGACAAGAAAGCAAGCATGGGAGGGACCTGGTGGCCCATGTCTTTAATCCCAGAACTTGGGAAGCAGAGGCAGGTGGATTTCTGAATCTAAAGCCAGCCTGGTCTACATAGTGAGTCCCAGGCTAGCCAGGATTACATAGAAAGACTCTACCTCAAAATAAAAACAAAACTAAAAAAACCAACCAACTAAAGAACCAAGCAAAAACAAGCAAACATGCAGCTGGAAAGAAGGCACTGTGGTTAGGAGTGATTAGGTTTGCAGAGGACATGAATTCAGTTCTCAGTGCCCACACGGTGCCTGACAACCAACTTCAGCTCTGGGGCACATGACGCCTTCTCAGGCACCAGGCACGAACAAGGTGCACACACATAAATGCAGGCAAACACTTATGCACCTAAGATTTTTTTTTTTAATTTTAAAAAGAAAGCATGATTTAAAAAGTAGATGAGATGTGATTAGGCACTTCACAAAAAGAACAGGTAGCATGGACAGTGTTCCCCATCTTATGTCATTAGAGCAATGCAAATCAGCCTGGCAGTGTTACAGAGGCAAAAGGACCCTGCAAGTTCATGGTTAGTCTGGTCTACACAGTGAGTTCCAAGTCAGCCAGGGCAACGGATAAGGTCCTGTCTCAAAAACAAAACAAAAGGAAAGGAAAGACCCAGGAAAATGCAAATCAGAAGTGAGGTATCAACTAAAAATCAATATTGAGAGTGAACAAAATGTAGAACACAGACCATCCAAATGTTGGCTCTCATGCTCTGGGAGATAACCTGGCTTTACCTTACCAACCGGAGCACAACCTTTCTCTCATGATCAATAGCTGAGCTTTTTGCTATTAACCAAATGAGACGAAACACACATGCACAACTCTGCCCACAGCGGTTTGCAGCAGCTTCACTGATGAACTGCAAACACTTGGATGGGGACGTTGCTCACTAGGTAAGAAAATGGCCAGCAGATGACTCGGAACAGAAGAACTGAGCGATCAAGCCGTGAACAGACATGGGTCAACTTTCAATGGCTATTTCTAAGTGAAGGAATCCAATCTGAAAAGGTTATCTGTTGTATGATTCTAATCAAATGGCATTCTATAAAAGATGGTTTCTACTTAGGAGACAGATGAAGCTGATTTCCAGGGTACTGGAAGTACTCTGTAAACTCGGCTGTCAAAACCATCAATGTATAACATGAAGAGTGGACTCAAATATGAATTGCCTCTGGGTGATAATGTGCGCCGTGGTGAAGAACGTTCCAGTGTGTGGAGACTAGGTGTATTTCTGGACCTCTGCATGGTCTGCTTAGTTTTGCCCTGTGGCTGAGTGTGGTATTGGTTTACACTCAGGTCACCACCAGGGCTTGCTGCTCACGGTTCAGCACTTAACCAGCTTTTGAAAATAATGATACAGCTGTCTCCTGAGAGGCTCTGCCAGAGCATGACAGAAGCAAATGCCCACAGCCAACCATTGCACTGAAAATGGGGTCCCCAGTGGAGGAGTTATTGAAAGGACTGAAGGAGCTGAAGGGGTTTGCAACCCGTAAGAACAGCAATACCAACCAACCAGGGTTCCCAGGGACTAAACCACCATCCCAGGAGTACACATGGATAGACCCATGGCTCCAGTGGCATATGTAGCAGAGGATGGCCTCGTTGGGCACCAATGGGAGGAGAAGCCCTTGGTCCTGCCAAGGCTGGACCCCCTACTGTAGGGGAATGTCTGGGCAGGGAGGCAGGAAGGGGCGAGTGGATGGGGAGGGGGAACACCCTCATGGAAGAAGGGGGAGGGGGAACGGAATAGGGGGTTTATGGATGGGAAACCGGGAAAGGGGATAACATTTGAAATGTGAATAAAAAAATATCAAAGAAAGAAAGAAAGAAAGAAAGAAAGAAAGAAAGAAAGAAAGAAAGGAAGGAAGGAAGGAAGGAAGGAAGGAAGGAAGGAAGGAATGAATGAATGAATGAATGAATGAGGAAAATAATGAAACAGTAAGACAGGCTAAACCAGAGCCTGACTCAACAGGAATGAGAACAGGAGAGCCAGGAACTGTGGAGCAGTCCAACAGGCACCCAGGCTCAGCACAGGAAATCAAGCAGTTGCTCAATGGCTGGCCTGCAGACTGCAGTGACGAAGGGCCACTGTCACACTGGCCTGGATTACACATGGTGACTAACAAGTGCCCAGCTACCATCAAAGCTTATCAAAATAAGTCCCAGACAAAACTTAGGTCAGTCATCTGCTTCTGTGACAATCCCTTGGATGTGTGCTGCTGACTCTCTCCTAGTAATGGATGAGTCCTAGAAGAGACAAAAACTTCCCAAAACTGTTGCAGTATTAAATTCCCACAGCATTCCTTCTGGATTCCCTTAGCCTCAGACTACATTCCCAAATCAGAATCACCCAGCAGTGGGAATTTGCTCTACAGTCGACAAAAGAGAATTCCTCATTGCACATAAACAGTGGAGTGGGAAGGGACGTGGGGAGGGCAGACCTTGGACACATTCAACACTGACAGTCACACCCAGCAGTCACGAACGCATGATGGCCAGCTGCCTGCTCTTTTGGCTGGGGTTTTCATTTGTTTGCTTGTGTTGTGTTTTGTTTTCTCTCCCCGTTCCATCCAACCTGTCCAACTAACACATTTCCTATTAAGCAGAATGTTTTTCACAGTTTCTGTGTACAGAACACAGTGAAAAATACTTCCCACGCCTGGAGCCTATAGTTACACTTTCTTTTAAGGGCCTTTTACGAAAGTCTTCAGAATTCTGCACTTCCCACCTTAGTGTCTCTGCCTTTAGGTCTATAGCTGGTTTTGCGACCCCGACTTAGTAGCTCTCCATACCATGGCCCGCTCTCCATACCATGGCCCACTTCTCGTCACTGAACGGAACTTGTTAGCCACGTCAGACAATCTGCAGCTTTTCCTTGTGAAGTGGTTTTCACCCAAGGGCTCCTCTCCCCACCCTGCTGCTGATGCAGTGTGGTTTTGGCGCTGGGGATGGACCCTGGGCATGGCCCAGGCACAGTACAAGCCCCACCTGAGTTCCTCTCAGCCCCCACGACATACGACACAATTTCTTCTGAACTCAAACTTGCAGATCTGAAACTGCAGAGCACGACTGACTCTGAAGTGTTTATTTCATTTCCTCACTACTCCAACGACAAGGCGAGGCCAGGCCAACTTTCCTCTGACACTTGAGAGACTGCTTCTTATATATACAGCTGGTAAATATTCCCAAGATTCTCAGATTTTATAGGAAAAAAATGAAAAATTAAAAATCAGCAGATTTGCTACAATCTACATTTTAAGAAAGGCAAAAGAAACGACTATTTGAAAACTATACTGCATACCCAGCCTACTGCAAATTTACCAGATTTCAACTCAGTCTTAGGAAAGAATTCTTTATTGGCAAACCATTTAAGATACAAATTTTTTGGATCCTGATTTCTGGAATTCCATGAACTGCTGTCATTATGGAAAACAGAAATATGGAAGTGAAGATACCAAAGACTGCTTCTACCTGTGAGCCACACTGAGCTGCCAGAATGCACTTTCTTCTGGGCTGTTGTCAGCACTGGCTGTCAAGGGGCCAATGCTACCTACATATACCACGTGACTGCTGTACCTGCTGGACCTTTCCTTTTCCACATAATTGGACATTCATGGGGGGGACAAAAGCAAGTAAGTAAAAAGCCGGAGCTTATCAATATGCTCTGCTGAGACCTGAAACAAATAATTTAAGGTGCATAAGAGCAAAAAGTGAGTTGTGCATTTCTCTGGCTGCCACATGGCTTTGGCAAACAGTGAGCAGTTGGGAGCCAGATCCCAACTGTGCAAGCTCTGGTCAATAATTTACAGCTACCATTGGGGTTAGTCAAGGCTCTAAAATGAATTCTGGAAATCAGCACATTACTATAAGTAACAAATATATGAATATTGTATATATGTGTATATGTATGTGTGTATGTATGTATTTCCTTTTATTTATTTATGTCCGTGTGGCTCTCAAGTAATACACACACACACACACACACACACACACACACACACACACACCATAGCACCCATCTGGAGGTCAGAAGACACTTTGTGGGGAGTCTGTGCTCTCCTTCCACTGTGAGAGAGCTACAGATTGAACTCAGGTTGACAAGATTCACAGCAAGCACCTTTCTTTATCTGCCGAGCCATCTTATCAGCCCACACATGCATTTTTAACATTGTAGGAAGGGGAACAGAGCAGAAAAGGCAACTGGTCTGACCCGAAATGAATTCCTGTGAATTTCAAACACACGTTTTCCTGGGCAGGGCAAGACCCTTGTGTTCTGGAGGTGGTCCAAATTGCCCCTGGAAGAAACAAACTTGGCCACTGAGCCACTAAGTTCCCCTGAGCACTGAATCAGACATGCGGACAGAAGACAGCATACCTGTGCTCACTGTGGAGGACTGGGTCAACAAGTGCTAAGCAGACTGAGGCAGCTCAACACTGCTGTGAGCAGAGTCAGATTGGTGACAGAGGGGAGACATGTTCGACTGGCTCCTGGATGCTATGCCCCTCTGGATGCTGCCAACAAAGTTGGAATCAACTGAGTGCAGCCAGATCATTCTGAATACACTTATGGTTTTACCATAAAGTCATTACTGCACAAAACTCAAACACAGAAAATATACCTTTAATCCTTTCAGCGCTAGGAATAAAAATTTTTAAAAATTTTAAGTAAAAAAAAAAAACAGATTGCAAAGTGTTCTATGATATTTAAAGTAGTATCTAGGTGAAAAGTATAAGTCATAACGAGAAGTTTATTGAAAGTATGAAAAGCATTGGAGTTAATATTCTTTGTGGATGGCCACCCCAAATAACATCTAGGGGATCTGGAAGTCTGGAAGAATAAGAAAGTGGAAGCGAGACTGTCCTAATGATGCAGCTTAGAACTCCCAGGGGAGGCTTTGAAACAACCTGAGCCTACCCCATAGCTCAGCAGCAGGAGTGGGACTCAGAGCTACAGTCAGCCCTGTGGTGTGACTCCCAGCTGTAGCTCCGCTAACCCCCACCACTCGACTCTTCTTTCTTGATGAGCAGTATCGAACACACAAACAAAAGTGACTTCTTTAGTTTTCCTATGTTCCAAGTCATTCATTAACCTCTTGCTCTATGAACAGGTGCCTTTGGAAGAGAAGACAGCATGTGAACCAACTGTTGGGAAATGACCGCTTCAATTAAGTTCCACTATAGAGAAACTAATTCTTCCAAAGTTGATAAAGGGGCTGGGAGAGATGGCTCTGTGGTTAAGAGCACTGACTGCTCTTCCAGAGGATCCAGGTTCAATTCCCAGAACCCACATGGTAGCTCACGACCATCTGTAATTCCAGTTCTAAAAGATCTGACGTCCTCTTCTGCCCTTCATGGGCACCCGGCATATAAGTGGTGCACAGAAATACAAGCAGGTGAAACAACCCACGCATAGAAATAAAGTAAGTAAATAAATAAAAAAAAAAAATAGAGGCTAAAATAACGAGAAAGACTCTAAGTAGTGCAGGTCCAACTGTGTTCCTTATGGCTAAGCTCACGATTCGAGTTAGTCTGTCATAACACAGCCTTCTCATGAAAGGCGTTTTCCAGAGTAGAACCAGGTTCTCCTCCGTAGTTGGCTTCAAGCACTCACAAAGCTAGCCTATCCCAAAGCACATCTCCAGTCCTTGCCCTGTCCCATCCTCTGGTGCACAGTGTGCTAAGTTAAAGCTTTCACCTTATAAAGCTCAGGGTTCCAGATGAGGACACAACTGATTCCGTAAAAGTTGGCCCCAGCAGAGGTAATGAAAACTTAAGACGCTAAGATAGTAACTGACTACTAAGAGCCACTAAGGATACCTGTGCCTACGTCTTTTCTACAGAGGAAAGGACTTGTTTCTTCAAGCCACCAATAACCACATTTCTCCTATGTAAAACATTCTTGAAAACATAATTCAGATCAATAAAACTTCTTATAGTCCAGTAAGGTTAGTATTTTCCAGACTTAAATAGAACTAAACATTCATACCTGTGATTGAGCACCATGGAATTTGTGTCCCGTCCTCCTCTGGCACATTTTGAGATCTTTGCACATACAAGTGTCTTGAAAATCCTCCCAACACCAGAAGTGGCATCAGTCACACATCTGGCTGACTCCTGTTGGCCTACTGGCCAATTTGTACTGTTTGCTGTACCACCACACATCTCCGGAGGGCACAGGTGCTCTTCAGTTGATCCTGACCATCAATGTGGACTAGAGCACTCTGGAAAGTTCCTTCATTATCTGAGGATATTCCACAGTGACGAGCAGCAGCTTCAGTCTAAAGATCACTTCACTCCACTCCAAGCCCAGCACGAGAGCCAAGCTACTACTAACTTCCTCTTTTAGGAGCTTAAAAAAAGGAACGTTCATTCATCATGTAAATGAAGCCCAGGATGACTTCTAGAAGCGGATGTGCTCTCGGTAAACCCATAATAAAAAACAAGTACAAATCTCTCCCTGCTTCTCCTAAGCCTGTACTCTAGTGCACGCAACAGGTCCAGCAGCTTGCACTGACTCATACCATCTGCATCCCGAGCTGAGTTTACACGCAGCCCTGCCTTCACTAGTCACGAGCCCAGCTCATGTGGCTCTGGGTAAACCTTCAGCTGCAAGGTTGCTCTGACATTGGCCACACCACCCTCTTAATGGTTCTCATGTGAGTATGTATCAGCTGACAGCTGCTACTCCAACCTTGCAAAACTCTGTCCACAGTGAGGGAAGGATGGTTACCCACAATAGGCAAATGGAGATCTTAATATGTAGAAGACGGCGTGTGGGATGAGAAGCAGAGTCGGGGCACGTCTGGCCGTCATGAATGGGGACGGGGGAGTAAGGATAATGAGAGGCAACTGACAGTAAAAAGCCTCCTAACTCTTGCGTTGAACTCCTGGGCATATTCAAGCTGAGAAAGCCCTGAACTACCTGAATACCAGAACAATTCTGGCTTCTGACATCAACATAGCTCACCTAGGTATAAGAATGTTATGCGATAAATTTGAGCTGGTGGTTCGTGGAGAAAGTGTTTTCCCTAAAAGAATAAGATCCACAGGTCCCTTAAACACAGGTCAAGGCTAGAGACAAAAACAGGGCGGTACCAATTCCTTTTGGCTGGAATTGGGTTGAAGAAAGTAGAACTGGGTCTATCCCTAAGGTCTAGTGGATTCTTCCTACGCTCTTAGTCCTAAAAGTTATCTTTATAAATTATCCACTAATTTAAGGTAAGGAAAACTAACGATGCCAGGCCCAGGCCGCAGTTGCCTTAAGACACTTTACACGCCATACATGAGACCGGAGGCTCCCTCGCACCCGAGGCCCCCAAATGAAATAAAAAACAAAGACGTCCCAAGTAATCAAGATTGCGACAGACCTATGAGGACAAACTGTCTTCTCTGTGGCAATCGCTAAATTGATGGTGTCAGGATAGACACAGATAGGGAGAGAATGAATTCCTTTTGGCAGGAAGGGGCTTAAAGCTTGGACTACAGGCCACAGTCTGGTCATGGGTTCTCTTTTTCCCTTTGAACTGTCTAAAATAACTTTAAAAAAAAAGAAAGAATATTCAAATTATTATAAAAAATAGTTCCATATTAAGGAACGGAGCAGCTTGGGGACACAAATGGCCTACTAAAGAACAAATCCAGTATCTCCCAGTCATCTGATGCTCAGACTAAACTTGCTAAAGAAATGAGGACAGGCTCAAGACTGATTAAATATGGCTTAAACTGCGGGTGGTGGGGGGTGGGAGGAGTGCGGATAGGAGGATGGCACACACCTTTAATCCTAGCACTGGGAGACAGACAGGCGGATCTCTGTGAGTTCAAGGCCAGCCTAGTCTACAAACCGAGTCCAGGACAGCCAGGGTTTGTTACACAGAGAAACCCTGCCTCAAACAAACAAGCAACAAAAAAGGGCACAAATACTAAATTCTATACAGCAGAAGCACTAGGGGAATGCACCTCACTTTTGTGTAAAATATGAATTTGGAGGCTGATTGGTAGAATGTTTGGCCAGCATGCCTGAAGCCGGACACTCAGTCCCCAGCACCTCACAGAGTGGTAAACCACATCAAGTCTTAGCACTGGGGAGACAGAGACAATCTGAGACTAGCCTGAGGGACATGAGACTGTCTTAAACAGTTAATAATAATACAACAAATGATATTTGCCTTAAAACGTCCATCTGTAATTAACTAGTATCTAAGGAAAGATCATAAAACACTTATTTTTAAAGGGAAGGGATACTAAGATAGAACCCAGGGGCTTTATACATGCTAGGCAAGTATTCTAGTCATTGTGCTATACTGCCAGCTGTCATGAAATTCTTTTTCAACATTATACACACACTTAGTAGTTTAGCCACAAAACTGGAATTTCCAAAGTAATTCCAAATAATGTCATAAATACACCTATTTTATCCCTTACCCAAGATAAGTGTGTATGTATAAAACAATTTAAAACAAGAGTAACAGACCAAAGAAAGCATGACATTTGGATGATAAGGAGCTGACTGCATCTGGATGGGATTCTCTTAACAGAAACTAAAAGAACCTCACTACTGAGAATCCTTCCTTAAACAGTAACTATATGCCCCCAATGGGAATCTTCCATATGACCCAGGTCCCTGTCCCCTTTTTTAATACCTACTGCATGTTTACTTTTCTATAATAAGTATGCTGTAGGACATTTAGTAGATTATAAATTCTTAGCATATAAAAAGTGGGTCTTGGCATTGTTCTGTGAGCCACAGAGAGAATTTTACCTTTGGTGTAGACACTTCTGAGGGCTTAGAATGCATTCCATATTTGCATTATGTCTCTGTGACAGACTGTCTGTAATACTGTACAACCTCCCCCTGCTACTAAGTTCCCACAGAGGCTTGGAGATCTTGTGGTCATTCCAATCAATATGACTCACATCGTATCTTATGAGAAAAAAAGACATGGAAACTTACAAAAAAATGTGAAAGCAACATTTTCTCTCTACATTTCCTCTCTATGTTCCTTAATCTTTAACTCTGTAATTCAAAATCTGATAGAAATAAATAGAATACAAAAACCACACCATCATACTTAATTCTGAAGCCTCTTTTCTACCCCAAATTGTCTCACATTTAAATAAGTCTTCGAACTTCTGCAGTAAATGAAAAACAACTGTCTCACCACAACCATCTTTCTGAGACATGAGAACGTTCCCAGGATTGACAGAGGTAAGAAAAGGTATATTGGTATCTCCTGAGCTCAACACTGCTGTTTATTTTGAATCATCTTTCTCCTGAAATGGAACCATCCACTCACATGGGTCCTCACATTGTGAAACCTCAGGTCCCCCAATTATTACCAGTTTTATTTGTGGCCCTACTCATGGTAGCCTTCCCTATTTCCCTCACAAAGCTCAGCCACACGTCACAGAAAACAGAGGGCACCTAAAATCATTGTCTGTGGTCACTGACTAGACGCCACAGCTCAGCTGCAGCTGGCACACTGCCTGCAACCTCTGCTGCCTCAGCTGGCTGGGTCATAGCACAGCAAGCCTCAGGTGTTAGGAGGCAGGGCCAGAGAGAACGGAGGTGCAAGGAAGCCCTGCAGTATCTGAAAGGCATGGACTACAGGCTACAGTCTGGGGTGATGGGTTGACACCAGAACCTCACAAATGCTATATATGTGCTCTACTCCTGACACAGTCCCAGCCTCTCAGTTGTTTAAACTGCTGTTGCACTGTTTCCATTCATAAATCCCAGGACTGAATCAGTCCTACAAAACAGCAAGTTTTGACCAGTGAACAGCGAATCACTTAGATAGCAACTGTACTTAATGTCCGCTGCCTGTAATGAGAACCTCTGATCGCCCACAGCACTGTTTCCTGTCATGCAGAGTCTTCTCCAAAACCATTCAGTACACTGCTGCAGGACCACCTCCACTCCAAGACTGGACACCAGGGGAATGTGA
This sequence comes from Rattus rattus, assembly GCF_011064425.1. Taxonomy (NCBI): domain Eukaryota; kingdom Metazoa; phylum Chordata; class Mammalia; order Rodentia; family Muridae; genus Rattus; species Rattus rattus. The sequence continues at coordinate 73,867,702 of NC_046156.1, read as the reverse complement.
GCTTCCACACCTGATGCAGAGTTAAGAGAACTAAAGGCAGGAAAGTTTCAGGTTAAGTACTGGTGCATTTGCGTATCTCTCTAACCTCATACTGCGAAAGGGGAAGCAGTGTTCACAATACATAATGAAAACCCAACTCAACAGCCACAATTGAGGAATGGGTTAGAGAAGAAAAACGTAAAACCTGGCCGAGCTCCTGCAATGTACCCACATCTAATAAACCCACTTAAGCAATCCTTCTCTACCAATTCCTATTATCTTCAGGAGAAACAAAACCGCAGGCCACAGTATCACATCCGACCCTTTTTACTGTGTCTTTCTCTCTTCCACTTCCAGACAACTGACAGCACAGCTGTGATTTTTCAAAATGTGTCTAAGAACAGACTTGAGAGTATTAAGAGGTGCTCTCCTTGATTTCAATATTGGAGATGGAAACACTGGCCCAAGTAAAATATGTGGTTTTCTGCGTATTTTAACTCAAAGAGTGGCGGGAGGGTCAGAGAGTCAAGGCTACGGCTGTAGAGATGGCTCAGTCAGTAAAGTGCGTGCTGAGCAAGTCTGAGTACCTGAGCTCCATCTTTTGCACCCTCACAAAAGCCAGGCACTGCGATGCATGCCTGTAATCTCAGCACTGAGGAAGCATACACAGGAAGATGCCTGGCCTTGCTGGCCAGTCAGTCTAGCTGAATAAATAAACTCTGTGTTTAGTGGCAGAAACTTACCCTAAAATAAGGTAGAAAGTGACTGAGAAGATCATCCTTGGCTACAAAGCAAGTCTGTATGATGTCAACAAGTATCTTGAGTTACATAAGACTCTGTGTCTCAAGAAAAAACAAAACTCATGGTTCAGACATGTAACCCCAGCACTCCAGAGGTAGTAGAAGCAAGAAGATCAAGAATTCAAGGTCATCCTCAGGTGCATAGCAAGTTTGAGGCCAGCATGGGCTACAAGAGACCCAAGAAAGAAAAGAGATAGGAGGGAGGAAGAAAGGAAGATCTCATGCTAGCCTACAGCAATCGGACTGAGGTTAGGGAGTGGAAGAACTTTTTGCTACAGCGTGCTTTAGGAAAGGGGCTTCAGAGCCAGATTCAAGACTGGAACCAAGTTGGTCAGAGATGGGATCCAAGGTAGTAGGTAGTGACTCAACAGCACCCCGTCCTCACATGGCCAATTCAGTATGCAATCAAACAATACCCATGCCTATCTGTGCCAGAACACATCTGTATTATCTCCACTCACCAGACAAGCATGACAATCAGGAAATTTGGCAATCTATACAAACTCAGTTGTACAAAACAGATAATAGTTAGCTAGATGCATGGAGTGCTTATTTTGCATGCCAGGAATTGTTCCCTGGGTTTCTCTCAATCACAGGAAGTGGGCAGTGGTAATGTGGCCTTTTAACAGACAGAACCAAACACATGAAAGGGAAACAATAGCTGTGCATGGCTGTGCACCTGTAATTACAGCTACCTAAGAGACTGAGGCAGGGGGATGATGAGTGTAAGGTCTGGCTGCTCTATATAGTGAGTTCAAGGAGAACCTAGACAACTTACTGAGATCTTGCTTCAAAAATTAAAAATGCACTGAGTATAGAGTATGTAGCTTAGAGCTAGGGCTAGCCCATTGCCTGGTGTGTGCAGTGTCCAGCACCATGAAGAGAAGAGAGGGGAAGAGAGATAATGGAGGGCATGAGGGAGTCAGAAACTGGGAGCGTACAAAGGAGCAGAGAAAGGTGTGGTAGGAAAGGGAGGGAGGGAGGAAAAGTGGACGAGTGAGAGAAGGCCGGAAGGAAGCTGAAGTTTGTGATTGTCAGTGGCCAGGCCATGATTTAAGTACAGGCACCCTTGTCCTGAGTGAGCGTGAGGCTCAATCACGAGCACCCTCACACTGTTCTGCCAGAGGAACCCACCTGGGTGTGACCCCCCTGTACAAACCACCGGATATCACTGTCTCAAGTCAATTTTGTCTCTACTACTTTGAATCCTTTGCCACTTCGAATGTTTGGACTCTAAGTTAGCACTGAGGACAAGGCCCCAGTCACACGCTCTGTGGGTGACTAAGTCTCTTATCAGACACCTTGCCATGAACCCTGCCCTGCTCACCTGTAAACATCCCCTGTGCAGCAGCCAAGCACACCACGGGGTTTGCATTCTGCTGCCACTTGACTACCCAGCCTGGCATTCAGTTAGGTGGGCAGGGTGCGGGCTCTCACTGCTCTTCAACAAGGATATTCCTGCTCATACTCCTCCTCTCTTCCCTTCCAACCCATTTCTCTCTTCACCCAACACCAAAGCACACTAAAATCACCAAGGGTTACTGCTTTGACTTCAAATAAGCATGCTTACGATTTTTTTCTAGTTTTAAGCATACTTCATGCTTAGCACGACCATCTCTGGGGCTATTCCCAGGACGACCATCTCTGGGGCTATTCCCAGCATAATCTTTTTTAAAGTTACGTGAAAATTCATGAGGATCTATGGTTCCTAAAGCTGTGCTTGGAAGTTATGCCTAGGATTTTACCATTCTGAGAGCTAAGGAAGGAAGACTGAAAGTTCAAGTCTAGCCTGGGTACATAATGAACTCAAAGCTACTTTGAGCTATACAGTGAATTCAAAGACAGCCTGGGCTCTCTAATGAGCTCAAAGCCAGTTTGGGCTATATAGGAATTCAAGGACAGCCTGGGCTACAGCAAACAAACAAACAAACAAAAAAGCTCTATTGTTCCTCTTTTAGAATCTAGGTGATCTTCTCCCCGCCATCTCCATACTCTGAAGAGTCACTAAGGGCACTAAAGACTTTCTTTTGTGTGTTCATGGACACACACAAAAAAACCCTCATCTACTAACACACAAATTAAAAAAATAGCAAGACTCAAAGTTAATACACAGTTTGATATTATGTGTATTCTGAAGTATAGAAAAACTAAACTAGAAGTAAATATCAGAATGTCTTAAGGGAGCCAGACTGAGGCTACTTTTCTTTTTCTCCCTTATTTAGTCTCTATTTCTCCAATAATATGCATTTATTACCTACAAATAGATTTGTATTTTACTCATTATAATTATTCTATTATTAAAATTAATTATAATATTTTATTATTAATTATAATTTAATTGTTTTATTATAAATTTATTATTATTTACAAACAGATAAATATTTTCCCAGAAATGATCCCTTCACTTCTTGATTCTGTATGTTTTACAGTACAGGAATCAACCAGAGCCAATACAACCTCACAGAAATTTGAAAAAAAAAAAAAAAAAAAAAAACCAAAAAAAACCCAGTAAGTAAGCATTTCAAAAGTGCCTGCCCTGTCAAAGGGTACAATCCACTCACACTTCTTTACCATAACTGTTAGTATTTCTTTAAGTCAGCAACAATGTAGAGACGTAGCTACAAACAAGACTGTGGAATTCTTTCACTGGGGGACTTTAATGCTAAGGAGCGGTACAGCCCACACAGGCAAACACTGTGGAATTGTACTCATGTATTGTGTGCCTGCCTGTGGGTGTGGCAGAGTATGCACTGGAGATCAGAGGATGACTTGAGAGCTGGGTCTCTAATTCTACAACCGGATCCAGGGATCAAATTTGGATCCTCAGGCTTAGTGGCAAGTACCTTGACCCTCTGAACCATCTCACTATCTTGGGAAAATTCTAAACTATTCACATTACTTTAAAAAAAAAATGCTATTCAAAGGTTCTCTAAGGAAGTGGCTGCCTGCTGACAGCACAGAATGAGGGGAGGTGAGAAGGTTGCAGGGGTTCCCCTGCCTATCCTGTGAGACAGTAGCTCTGATAAGAGCTGTGATAAAATGTGGCTGCAGCTACTCTGTTCTCATACCTTGTCATTAAAAAGGCACCAAGGGAGAGCTAATAAGAGATTGACCATGCATGAAGTGTCACTGTCTGAGAAAAATAAACATGAAGATAGACTTTCAATTTTTTTGTTTTAGTGTCTGCTTTTTTCCTATGAGGTCCAGTATCAGAGACCTCAAATACGTATTTTTTATGTATAATTTTGCAGCCCATTCCTCTGTTTGGGTAAAATTAATGATAGCCACACTCATTTTAAGATTATCAACAGTTATGTGACTAAAGAGACAACTCAGTGGTTATGAGCACTTGTTCTTGCAGAGGACCCTCACAGTGGCTCACAACCATCCGTAATTCCAGTTTCAGGGCATTCAATGCCCTCCTCTGTCCTCTGAAGGCACCAGGCACACACATGGTGCACAGACATACATTTGAGCATTAACAAAAAGATTATCAACCACTGGAAAACATTAGCAACAAGAATTACATAACTTTTTAAAATTTAACTCTGATGTCTGCAGGTTGTCATCAATAGTCCAGTCCTGTTTAGAACGTTGGAAGCTGAACTATTGTTGGATTGAGGCCATCATGTCTGGAATCATTCACAGGTCTCTCATTTCCTGAAAATCATGTGAGCAGGGTACACAGAAGTAGAGGTGTTCTGGAATTCTGAAGGGCATTTGCAGAAATTCTTTTCTTTTTGAAAGGGTGGGGGAGCAGCATCTTATATACCCCAGGCTGTCCTCAAATGTTCCATGTAGCCAAGGATGACTCTGAATTTCTGATCCTTATGCCTCCCACTCCTAAGTGCTGAGAGCACAGGTATGTGCTGCCATGGTCAACACTAAATTATTCTTAGCAGAATCTTATCATTTGGGGGAAATAGGTTTGGAAATGCACCTACACAAGAATGCCTCAGAATCCTCCCTTCTCTTTTATTTGGACATAACGCTGTAGCGCAATTAACTTCTCCACAAATAATTTGCACAAAGTACCCGTTACTGAGCATGCACTGCAGAGTGCTATATATGGCCAGGGTCATAAGACACGCAGGACTGAGAAGCACCATTTCACATGCTCTAACCACAGCTAAGTTTTAGCTATGTTGGATCAGCAGGGAGGCCCTCTGTGGTAAGCCTCATTTTTCACAACCCTCTGCACTTCCTCATATGCCTTGTCCTACACACACCTGTCCCACATTAGACTGATTCATGAGTCTCCCTGAAAAAGAGACTTTTTGTGAAAAGTCCTCTCTTACATTTTTAACTCTGGGGCAAGGGATAGCACTCAGGCAGGGCCTTGCTAGTGCTCTTTAGTGCTTGTTTTCGCTTTTGGAGACAAGGTCTCATGTGTCCCAGACTAGTCTCGAGCTTACTGTACAGTCAAGGACAACCTGAATTCAGGATCCCCCAGCCACCCACCTCCCAGGAGCCAAGCAGCTATATGCCATAATACCTAATTAATAATATACACTAAGCTTTGATCTAGGGACTCACTATGTAGACCAGGTAGGTTACATAAGACCCTATCTCTAAACCAACTAAATAAATAAATAAACTTTAAAAAACACAAATAAATAAAAGTATTTGTTAAAAGATGACTCTCTCCTTGTCTTCTTTAGATTAATGGGCAAGAAACATGTTTATATCAGAACAAAATTAAAATTAAAAGCTTCTTGTGTAACAAATGCATCACTAATTAAGAAAGATTCAGCATTCTTTAGGGTTCTAATAAAAAAAAAAAAAAAAAAAGCTGCATCTGCTGCTTAAGAATATGTAGAAATCAATTTATGAGAAGGGAAAGCAAGGAAAAGGATGTTGAACTGTGAATCAGCAGATACATCTCTCTGAGTAAGCGCCTCATGGTACGCCTGAGTACCAGGAACTCAGGAGGCATCAGAGCATGCAGGGGGAAGGGGCCAACTCAGCTGCTTGGTCACAGAAGGCTGGGATAGAAGACAAGCACACCTAGTTCTGGCCCAGTTACTCACTGTCCATGTGACTCAGGAGAACTCCTCAAACATCCGTAAGTCTCCTCAGCTATGACTCTACCATCTCTAAGGGCTCTGAAATACATGTGAGCAGCTGAGAAACCCTCTGAAAACCTATTGGGCTCCAGACAAAGGCGATGGTCGGTCAGTCGGTCTGTCTGTCTGTCTGTCTGTGTACACAAGGTCCACAGTACTGTATGCTGACAGCTCAGAGAGGACAGCATGAGACTCACACCACACAAAGTCAAGAGAAACAAGTGGCCACAACATCTGGCAAATGATTTTACTAAAAATCAGTCACCTCCTAACTTCAATTCCAACCCTCAAAATGCAGCCGGCTCTCTGGAATCTCCAAAAAATTACACAATCTAAAATAGATTCTGCAAAGCCCACAGAGAACGGTAAACTGCACAACAAGTCAATACAAGTCAGATAATTATATCTATGAAATAATTAGCTTCCAAATTGTCTCTTCCACTGACAAAGGCCCCTTATACCACACTCACAACACCTGTAACTACACCAATTCCTCTGTCTAAAACACCTTCCAAGTGACTTTCAGAGCTGAACCGTGTAAGCTCACTAGGAAGAAACCAAGGTCATTCACTTGGTAAGAATTTTCCAACATGGCACTGTTCTGAAAAATGCTCCAACATCCTCCACAGGAAGACAGAATGCACTTGGAAGGATTTGCTTCTTAGAGCACAGACAGCCTAGCCATAACCAGGCCTCAGCTCTTCCCCCACAGCGTGTGTACCTTAGAAGACAGTTTCAGGCTTCTCCTGTCCAGGATCATAACTTTGCAAGGACATCTGGACTGTGAACACTGCCATAAAGGCAGGTGTGAGGGTGTTATCCACTGAAAGCGAATCTTAAATCTTGGATTGCACCATCTCCACAAACATTAGTATTCTAGCTGCCATTGTAAAGTATCACTCTCTTTCCATATCTCACCCCACGGCAGTGTTAGGATGTCTTTTCTTTTCTGAATTCCAGGGCTAAGTAAGGAACTTCTCAAGAAAGGAAACTGTATCTGAAACTGCCTGATTAGCCTTTCAACCAGACTGGCCTCAACAATCCTCCCACTTCAGCCTCTGGTGTCCAGGGATCACAGCATGTCACCATACCTCAGTGGTTTAGAGGCCATCTCCATTCAGATTACACACATTTGGAGTAGCACCAACTGCGTGTTGCCATCGCACTGAGCTGGGCAGCAGAGATTCAGAACCACAATGATGGCAAGTGATTTGCCTCTGTTCCACTTGCAGCTTCTGTCACTGAAACCAGCGAGAAACAAAAAGGAGGTCCAATCCCTGGTGAGTAGCAGATTTTGATGGCTGAAATGCAGGGTCCAAAGTTACCAGTGACTGTTGGGCGGAAGCTGCCTGTCTCCCCAACCCCTACGCAAACAGAACTGAGAAGAATCGTTACCCCTATTTGCTGGATCTTCACATTCACCAGACTTAAATGCCATAATAACGAAAATCATATGACAAGGAACTGAAAAACTGAGCCATGAGAAGACAAACCTATAAAGTGAACATCAAAACCAGCGTGTCCAGGGATGGGGTATCTCCCCACAGTCACACTGTGGGACACTGTAGAGAACAGGTGAACCAACATGGATTACACTGTCAGTATGCAATAGAGTATAGGTGTTCCGTTCGCTTGCTAACACTAGCCCTGAAAGCACACCATTATGTCTCACTTCAGAGCCTCTTGTTAGACTCTAGCACAGCTCCTGAATATAGAAGGCATCTGTGAATATTTCTTAGCGAGAGAGAACTATACCCAGGTTTAACTCTGGCTCCTCTCAGGAAGGAAAGTTCCTAGATGAAGAAGAATGTGTAAATCCTTCTCGTGGGTCTCTGTCTCTCCTCTCCAAAAGGGCAATGCTCTCAGTGTCCCCAACGCCACTGCGTGCTGTCTGTTTTCAAGGCGTCTGTGTTTGGGGTGAGCTGGGGAGAACGTGGAGGAGAAGCTGCTGAGCAAGGAGGCACAGCAATCCTAGGCTTATGGGGGCAACCAGAACATTTCCAGGATTCTCAACAGCAGCTGACTGCAAGCAAGTAATCTCTGCATTCCAAGTATGCAACACACAAACGAGAGAGAGAGAGAGAGAGAGAGAGAGAGAGAGAGAGAGAGAGAGAGAGAGAGAGAAAGGGGAGGGGAGAGACAGACAGACAGACAGACAGACAGAGAACGAACCTGGCACTCTGAGTTCCATCCCCAGACCCACATGGCAGAAATAGAGACCCAATTTCCACAAACTATCCTTTGACTTACACACACCACCACACAAAATAAAATTTAAGAAACAAAAACAAAAATGAAAAATATTCTCAGTCTGGAGTGTTTGTGGACACTAAAAATAAAAATAACCCTTCAGAGGGAACCTGAAGCAATGCTGTGGGTGCTTAGGAGAAAGCAGGGATTCCTACTTAAAACAACCACCCCTCACCTCATTCACTCCTGGCTTCTCCACCTTCCTTTGTCACTCCCCACTCCCCACCCCCCCACTCTTCTTTCAGAAAACTGGCAGCAAATCCTAACTATGGTTTATTATGGGAAATCACGGAGCCAAGCCTGGTGGCAGATGCGACCATCTCAGCATTCCTAGAGGTGGGAGGATGAGGAAGGTCAAGGACAGCCTGGACTAGAACTCTCCCAAAAACCAAGAGAAAGAGAAGGAGAAGGTAAAATGAAGAACTCCACTGAACAAAGACACTTAGCAACCCCTTGCTGAGTGCTTCTGCAAGGCCTCCTGTGTGTGCAGTCAGCTCCCATCACACCCCTTGACAGAATAATGGGGAATAAACCTTCTCAAACTGAACTCCCACAGGGCAGCGCATTCCAGCTTCCAGCCCTGGAACGGGACTTGTCCGCTGTGCTCTTGAATGAAGAATGACTGGAGACACTAGAGCAACAGGCTGTAGGCACCACAATACCTCTTTTCCTCAGCCATGTTCTCTACCCTCTTCTGACCTACCGAGTCTGCTAGAAGGTAAAGCTCTCACTTTATTCTTGCCCCATACTCAGGAGAAAGAAGGCTGCAGAACCTGGACAGATGCCTCGCTGGGTCCCACCCAGTCTCTTAGTCTTAGATCAGACTTTTCAACCACATTTCAACACTGTGCCCACGCTTCCACCAAGTCCATGCAATTTCCACCAGGAGCTGACATGAGCCCCGGAGAGCTTTCAGAAAGATGAACACGTGGAGTTTCTTGGAGGATAACATGTTCCAAAAGGATGCCATAGCTTCCACCTCTCTCCTTGAGTTTTGTGAATGACAAGTCCATTAATCAAATCTGCAGAGGATTTTGGGAACCCTGATTTACAACTGGTGGGCCAGACCATAAGAAACCACCTGGCACTGGCATCTTCAGGGAGGAGTCTTGTGAGTAATTCCTCAGCCTGTGGGACATGACGCTAACTTCCCATAGGTATTCAGGGAAATGGTGTCAAAAGTGACCTGGATCTCAACACCTCAGAGGCATCCAGAACTGACTGGTTACCTGCTTGGAAAGTGATAAAGAACCTCACATAGGTCAAAAGCGTCTGTTGGGAAAAGAGAGTAGGAGAAAGTGAGTTTGAAAATGTTTGTTTTCCCCACACAGGGGTTGGGCAAGTTCATTCTTATGCTTAGCCTTCTAGCTCAAAACACACATCAGAAGCGTAAATTAAGAGGTAGTGATAGTTTGAGTACCACAAAAGCCATGATCCTAATAAATGAGGAAATGCTCCTCAGGAAGAAAGAGCACGCACGTGCGCGCGCGCGCGCGCGCACACGCACACTGCTCCTTTCAGAGTGTGGTGTTACAGGTGGAGGGCAGGGGAGCTTGACTGTCAAGTCCAGTTGATCCCTAGTCAATTTCTACTTTTCACAGCTGTTGTTGTGATAAAACATTGAACAGAAACAACTTGGTGTAAGGAAGGGTTATTTGGCTTACATGTTATACATCATAAAGAGATGCTCAGGAAGAAACCGAAGCAGAGACCAAGGGAGGACTGCTCCATACTGGTTTGCTCTCCATGGCTTGTTCTGCTACCTTTTTTTACAGTCTAAGCTGGCACAGATCCATGTGCCTAGGAATGGCACCACCCACAGTGGTCTGTGGGCCCACCTGCATTATTAGCAACCAAGACAATGCCCCAAGACATGCCTACAGGCCAGTCTGATGGAGGCAGTTTGTTGATTGAGGCTCCCTCTTCCCAGGTTTGTCAAGCTCACAACCAAGATTAGCCATCAAACTACTGTACCTAGAAAATTGATTCTTCAGCATTAGACGAATGAAGATGCTTTCATTCTTCTGATGTGCCTTTAACGGCTTCAGACCGATCAATCATAGCAGGTCTGCAACAAACTCTTATCACACTGGTCCTCTACCAGGTCCCCTACCCCCAAGGTAAGGCATCCTTCTTCTTGAACACCTTCCCCTCTATTCCCCACCACACTCCCACCCTTGCCAGGATTAAGCCGCTTATCCCGGAAGCTGGAAAAACAGACTCTCCCACTTCCAGTCAAAGCCATTCACCTGTGGCAGAGTTTCCCGTCACATTGTTGTTGGTCTCGGATAAAGATGAGTATCTAAAGGCGAAGAGGTCAAGAGGCTTGAGCCACTACACTGTGGCAACAGCACACCTGATTACTAACAAACACTGAATGCCAGGAAATCCTGAGAGTGTGGTTCAGAGAGCAGGAGGTGGGCCGGGCAGGGCAATAACCAGATTAGAGGCAGACTATAATAGGAATGGCTTAGTGCTCTCCTGAGCGCAGCCTGCTGTTAGTGCAGCCATGTTTGCTTAAGGAACGTCCAATTGCTCGCCACCCCCACACCCTGTTTGCTTCCTGCCCACCATAAAGAAGTTCCACCATATGCTCCCATTGCCTCCATGTTTTACTAAGGACCTGCAGTCAAATAACCATGGACTGAACCCTTCAAAATCAGTCTTTCCTACTTTAAATGGTTTCTAGAGTGAAACTGCCCATGGTGGCACAAAAGTACCTGACGTAGCAACTTCTTAAAAAACAAGAATGAAGACAAAGACTATGATTTGTGGGAGTAGGGGGAAGGATGTGTCAGTGACAAAGCCACCTTTAGCAAAATGTGAGGACCTAAGTTTGATCCTGGGACCTACATGATTGCAGATGAGTTTGAAACAACTGTCAAAAACTGTCCTCTGACCTTCATGTGCACCACAGCATGTGTGCACCTGTGCGCCCCCACACATGTACATATACCAATAAATAAATGACTCAATCTAAATGCTTTGAATAATTTCCTTGGTTTTCTGGCTTTCAAAAAGAAAAGATCTATTTTGCTCTCTTACTCTTGCTCTGTCCTCTTTCTCCTTAACCTCTCTTTGACCATTCCCCTCCCCCCTCTCCCACAAGCTCACAGCCAGCCTCTCTCCCCCACACACACACACACACACACACACACACACACACACCCTCTCTCTCTCTCTCTCTCTCTCTCTCTCTCTCTCTCTCTCTCTCTCTGCCT